>NC_057862.1:686349279-686649279 GCF_019393635.1 Dromiciops gliroides
TCAAAAAAAAAGAAAAAAGAAAAGAAAACCAGAAAAAAGTAAATAAAGAATAAATTTAAAAGAATCAATCTGAAAATACAAATCAATTAAATACAAATTTGGTGAAATAACTCTATGCTGTAGACCACAATAGGAAGTTAGAAGGACAACCTATAGAGTTGATCTACCTATAAATATATTTTGGATTTATATTGAGTATGGATTTGTGAACCTTGCCCAGATCTAGACATAGGAACAGATAGACTGTCTTTGGGAAATTTTTCAGAATCTTCCATGACTTCAATTTTCTCCCTTAAATAAGTGTGTACTTCTAAAATCAGTGTTCTTTTGAAGAGGCTATATAGTGGAGAATGAAAGTTTTTCAGTCCCCTAAAGATCCAAATTACAGGTCACTCCATGGACGATGGAGAGATACATCATGGGTATAAGTAATGCTATATTATGAATGTTTTTTTTCTCATAAGTACTGGTGTATTAGGTGTTACCAAAGAGATCTCTTTTAGACTCCTATGTTACCTAATGAATGAGGTACTAGACTCCTAATGAATGGAGTACTAGACTTGGCTTCAGTAAGATACGAGTTCAATTGTTACCACATATACTTCCTAAGCTGTGTGTCAATTATTTGAATTATAGCACTCACATGAGGGAGCATAATTAACAATAATAAAAATATTATGAAGCATTTATTTAGCACTTTAAAATTTATAAAGCACTTTACAAATATTAATTACTATTGTTGTTATCCTAAACAATACTGGGAAGTAGCTTGTTCTTGTTCTTTTTCTTCTTCATTATCATTATCATTATTAATATACTGAAAACAAAATATAATACATCAAAAATCATTCAAGTTTTGCCTATTACCCAGACTACTTGTGTGGTGCTGGAAAAGCCATCAAACATCATGGAGCCTTGAGATGATTCCCAGTAACTATAATATATAAATGAATGGGGAATCGGTATTGCATTATGTAGTTTGTTTGTTTTTAAAAGAATAGAGTTCCTTACACAAAGTCATTCACAGGCTTTTCCCCCTATTTCTCCTAAATTCTCCAGAGCTGTTGTAAGAGAAGTGTTTTCTAAACCTTAAAAAAAAAGAAATTATGGTAATTATTGACTTTCATAGCAAGACTTCTGGGTACTGTTCAAGAATCAAGGTGACCCCTTTGTCCCCATTTTCCCTCTACCTCATCATAAAGGCCAATACAAACTCTGTTGAAAAGCAAGGCTTACAGGTCAAAAATGAGGGCATACTTTGTCATCTATTTGCTGACTAAGACACCCCTTTCAGTGAGGAGGACATTTTTAGAGTTAATGGCCTCTGTACTGATTAATACTAAAGCTCAGGAAAGATTGCAGATTTTACCTAGGGGAAAAAATAGCAAATGCAAACTGTCAAGTCATATATATGAGTCCTAAAATCTCAATCAAGTACTCTGAAGGCTTGTCAGGGAAAATTAATTATCCTCTTGATTTAAGGAGTGCATTTGTGTCCCTAGTGACAAAGGAAGCATTTAATTATTAAAAGCTTAGAGTGGTCGGTGGATGACATCTAATTCAATCTATCCTGTGGGCTAAGTTATACAGAGCAAGGCTTAAACCTCTTTGAAAGTGTTAGTAGCTCCTAAGGACAGTGACTACATATTGCTCTCCTCACATGACTCTTATCATCTGAATACATCAACGTCCAATATGGTAGTAGAGTAATGTAGTCATAGAGGTTCCAGCAAAAATAGAATTTTCTTTGGATGGTGCGGTTCCTTTATTCGAACAAATTTCACTAAAGTATATGTCAATTATCGTGCCAGATACTGAGGGTACAAATGCAAAACAAAACTAGCCTTTTCCCTCAAGTACTTACATTCTTGTGTTATGGGAGAGGAAAATACCATATGTACATAGGTAAGTAAATGAAAATAACATGATGTGTATACATAATGTATATATTATATGTGTGTATATACATTTGCTATATGTAGTAAATGTATATCTATTTATACATACTATATATTATATATTATAAATATACACACATTTATATGTCTATGTATATATACTTATATGTGTATGCGTGCATATGCACACATGTATATGTGTACATGTGTATATATATATATGTGTGTACTTTGAGAGTCATCTCCAAGTTTTATATATATATATATATATATATATATATATATATATATATATATATATATATATATATATATATATATATATATATATATATAAAGAGAGAGAGAGAGAGAGAGAGAGAGAGAGAGAGAGAGAGAGAGAGAGAGAAAGAGAACTTGGAGATGACTCTCAATGTTTAAGACAATTGGGGTTAAATGACTTGTCCAGGGTCACACAGCTAGTTAGTTTCTGAGGTGAGATTTGAACTCAGTGCCAGTGCTCTATCCACTGTGCCACCTAATTGCCCCAACCTGCATGTAATACATGATAAAAAGGACATTCTATTCTGAATTAATAATTCAGGCTGGTAATGGAGCCAGGATAGTGCATGATAGAAAAATAATTCAAGTAGATTGATGTCATCCACAATATACTAATAGAATTAAAGACAACTGATCGAATCCTATATGGAGGTTTTATGGGGAAATCTGGATCATCCTACAGTTTAAAAAATTGTGGGTTCTGATTTCCCTTACTAATGTGATCACATATCCTTCAATGTATCAAATTGTATAGTACCTAGTGCACTAGGTTAAGATTCAGTTCTGGTCAGATCTAGGTCATATCTTTAACTACCTCTGTAGATGATTTGTCAAGTCCCTTTATCCTTCAACATGTTTCCTCACATGTAAAATAAGTATGTTGGGGACAGCTAGGTGGCACAGTGGATAGAGCATCGGCCCTGGATTCAGGAGGACCAGAGTTCAAATCTGGCCTCAGACACTGAAGACACTTACTAACTGTGTGACCCTGGGAAAGTCACTTAACCCCAATTGCCTCACCAAAATTTTATATATATATATATATATGTGTGTGTGTGTGTGTATGTATATATATGTATATATATGCATGTATGTGTGTATATATGCATGTATGTGTGTATGTATGTATGTATGTATGTATGTATGTATGTATGTATGTATGTTAGATTGAAAGATCCCATACAGCTCTAAATGTAATTTCCCTTCTCAAGACACTTCCTTCACTTAACTTAAATATCACCCACAGATAAACTGTTCTCTAATGAATAATTCCAAAACTGGCTTTATCTGAAAAGGTGTTAGGGAAGAGCCATAACAAATGGGGTATTCAGGGAAAGTATGTTATAGAAGAAAGTGGCTGAGATTAGCTTGAAATGAAGATAGGGAGTCCCAAAGGTGGAGGTGAAGAAGGAAATCAACAGACAAAGAGGGGGGAGATTTGATGAAGTATACAGACACAATGGGTAGGACAAGCTGACTGGAAGTGAAATTAATAAAGGGGAGTAATGGGATATCAACCTGGAATATTATTTTTTTTAAGTACATACCTTCTCTTTGCCAGGTACTATGAAATAATCTGGGTATAAAAAGACAAAAATGGTAAAATGCCTGCTTTCAAAGAGCTTACATGCTCACCAAAAGCAGTACATTCAAATGTAGATTAAAGTATAAAATAAAAACTTCAGGAGTCCCATGCTACCTATACTTTAACCTGTTTTTAAATAAAACAATCCTTTGCAAATACATGCTATTCTTTCCTTCAATTTCACCTTTTATTTATTTCCTGAGCCCAGCCATCCAGGGACTCAGCACTGTGTGCATGATGAGATGCCATGACAACGAGTCTGGGTTCTGTCCTCTACTCTTCTCCTAACTCACTGTCTTCTTTTCATCTCCTCTTCCCCAGTCTGATTAACCAGAGACAGGAAGACAAGGATCCTCGACACTTCACAGCGGGACCCAGAGAATGAAAAGGTTATTGGTAATACACTTTGGTTCTCTCCAAAGCAAATACAAAAGCAATATCTGACATTTCATTAAGAGGTGGACACCTCAACCCCACCCTACCTCCTCCCTAGTAATCCCTTAAGGAGAGCACAGATGAGCAGCCAGTAATATGAGGAGGATAAAATCCAGATTTGGGAAGAATGTGGCAGAAACAGGGCACAGAGAAAAAGGACACTTTCTAGTCCCCAAACAGTATGGTGGACGATGGAGCCCAGTGCCTGCATGCAGGCAACTGACAATCAATCCAGCTGGAGATCAGTTAATTGACTGGCAAAGAGAGCCTTAATGGCATTCTCTTTAGGATATAAAAGGGACAGAGCACCTACCTAGAAATTCCTGCCTCATTTATCAGGGGAAAGGAAGTGCATTGTGAAACATTTCCCAGTCACCCTTAGTGGAAAAATGATATTAAGAAAGAGAGAGGCTACAAGCCATAGTAAAGGGAGGATAATAGGACCATAACTATATCTATGCCTATATCTGTATCTCTATATACACACATATATTTACATAGATATATACATACACACACATACGGGAACCGAGGCCCAGGGATGGTGAATGATGTGCCCGAGTTCATATATGCACTATGCATTGAAGGGGGAGTTTGAATTCAGGTTCTCTTGATTCCTTGGAATCAGGAAGACATGGCTTCATGTCTGAAATGTACTAGCTGTGGGACAGTGAGCAAGCCACCTCAATTTTGTCTGCCTCAGTTTCCTCTTTTATAAAATAAAGAGAATAAAAGCGCTTATCTCACAGTTCAGTCATATCAAATGAGACAGCATATGTAAAGTGCTTTTCAAAAGTTAAAGTGCTGAACAAACAGCATCTATTATTGCAAACCCTAAAACCACCTCTAAATGGGGTGGGGCTGTCACTGCCCGGCCATCGACATACATGTATGCTAGTTCTGTCACTGTGGAGAAGTGACCTTAGCTTGCAATATTCCAGGCATTTCTCTGAAATAGATACCTTTGTTGATAGGGAACAAAGGAAAAGGTTATCCATTTGAAGCCTGTAGAGTTGAGTTTGAAACTGGGCTTCATCAGTTGCGATCTCTATGTTTCCTTTGGTAAGTGCTTAACTCCCCAATTAACTTATTTTTATAATGAGAAGATTGGGAAGAATTATCATTAAAGTCCCTTCAACCCTTCCTCCCCTCCCTTCTCTCAGGCTCTTACAATTTGTCTTCCATCTCCTCAGTTTTCCTTTTGGGCTTTGTATCCTGAGTCTGTCAAAGTCTTTTATACTCTTATCATGTAATGCATGCTTATTGAATTGGATTAGATTGAACTGAAATCTCCTTGTTTTGCTAGTGACCAGTGCTTTTTCAGTCAACAAGCATTTTTGAAATGCTTGGTTGTGTATACAAAGAAAGGATTTTTAAAAAATGGCTGCAAGCAGCTCACAGTTTTATGAGAAAGGCCATGCAAAAAAAAAAAAAAAAGAAGAAGAAGAAATGTACATACAAAATACATGCAATGTTTATGAGGATTAATGGCAGAGGAAGAAACATTAGCGATTTGAATTGAACCTTGAAAGAACTAAAACAAGGTAACAAGGAGAGATGTAGAAGGACCTTCTATGCTTGCAGGGCAGGAAGCAAAAAGACTTAAAAGACACTCTGCATTTATTTATCTGGGATAACAACAACAACAATAATTAATAATAATAATAATAATAACTAGTATATGTATAGCACTTTAAGGTTTTCAAAGCAATTTATATATGTTATCACATTTGATCCTCACCATAACCCAGGAACAGAAGTACTATTATTATCTCCATTTTACAGATAAGGTAACTTGGGCTGAGAAAAATGAAGTGATTTGTACATGATTCCATAGCTGATAAGCCCTCTCTGAGGCACAATTCAAATCCATGTCTTCCTGACTAAAAAGCCAGTACAATATCCACGGCACCCCCTAACTACCTCCAGGCTGACCTTTTTTGCATTTACTAGCCTGTAAACTTCTTAAAAACAGAGACTGTTTCATTTTTGTCTCTCCATCCCCAGTGTCTAACACATGGACTTGCAAATGATAACTGTTTAATAAACATTTGTTAAATTAGAGCAGCATCAGTTGTAGAATGCAAGACGGATGATAGAAAAAAGTAGCTCAGAAAGCTACAGTGATTCATCCAAGCCTATACAGGTAGTAAGTGTCCGAGGCAGGATTGGTACCCGATTGTCCTTGACTTCAATTTCAGTGCTCAATTCACTATGCAGCCATATAGTAAGTCATTCTACATCATTCATCAGTATTGCCAGAACACTGTGTAGTTAAGTTTCCAGCAAAGTCTTTTCAGGATTAGGGGTTTTGTGTCAGATTTAACAATGATTTATAGTAAGTGGTACTGTATTAAAAAAAATTAGACCATAAAACTACCCTAATAAGAATGATTTGGCCCGATAGTAGGGCATAGGGGAGAAAACTTGCAATCCAACTTACTTTATTACAAAGACAAGACTTATTTCTTATTAGTAGAGTTACCTTAGGACAGAAACTGGTTCTTAGGGACAGCCAACATTTGAGTGCTTTGCTGGCTGGGGACATGTTGAATGGATTTTTTAAAAAAAATCAATATTTTCTTTGGTAACATAGAAAATGAAGGTAAAGTCACCTAGAAACAGAAATGTGGCTGATTGTACAAGGGTGAAGGGTTTGGGTTTTTCCTTACATGTAACCAGGAGCCACTGAATATTTTAGTGCAAAGGCGTTTCATGATCAGTACTACTCCTCCTGAAGATTAATTTAGAGTTCACATGACTACATTACATACTAATGGGCTATATATTCTTTTTGGGGAGGGGGCAGAGCCATGAGGGTTAAGTGACTTGCCCAGGGTCACACAGCTAGTAAGTGTCAAGTGTCCGAGACCGGATTTGAACTCAGGTCCTCCTGAATCCAGGACTGGTGTTTTAGCCACTGTGCCACCTAGCTGCCCCCTATACTCGAAATAAAAAGGAATTAAAAGATCATTCTTAAAGGTTGGGGGGAGTTATTTATCTGCCAAATGAAGGAATTGGATTGAATAACCCTTTCCAACTCTATACCCTATTATTTTATAACCTGGACTGTCAGAATATGCCCATCCCCCTTCCTACTCTAGGGACAATTAAATACTCCAATTTCCTCCTTTTTTTCTCGTGCTGAGGTCTCTTGATTCATATATGACTGTTAAAAATAATCACTTAGTCTACCATATTTACCTGAGCGACTTCCACAATTAATATCCCATCCAACAATTTACCAGGAAATCCAACAGTTGGGCCAACTAAACCTGAATGTCTTGCTATCTATCTCCCTACTACCCACACTCCAATAGGACATGCCCATACTTGTCGCCCCAGCTCTCTCTTTGAGAACAGTAATATGCTCAGTGGCAGCATCTTTCTAGAAAGGGAGTGTTTTAATTTGTTCATGGTGACTACAGCAAGGGAAAACTTCCTACACCAGCCCATGGTGTCCATACCTGCTCCTTTTTCATTATTGCACCTTTATCTGGTTTTCTCCCTGAACTCTCCTTACCCTCTGTAATACCAATTGCTATCATTCTTCTTGATTTTCCCAACTTTTTCTTAAAACTTTACTTCCTGACAATATAATGGGCAAGAGTGGGTGGAAAAGAAGAAAATGGAATTGGGAACACTCAGTGTACATACATGCCAATCTGAATAATATTGATGGGTTCATAGATTTATGAGATTTACAGCTGGAAGTAGCTTTGAATATAATCAATCTAACCAACATATTCATCTTTATAAATTATGTAGAAAAAGGGTATGGGCACACATCTATTGATTAAGGATCAACCTTCCTATGTGTATTCTGGCTCATCCCACCAGGCTGGCCCAAAGCAGTTGAATATTTCAGTAACAGCAACTCTCCAAGATCAGTGAACAACTAGCTGACAAGAATTCATTGAATACTTACTATGTGTCAGGCACTGTGGTAAATACTGGGAATAAAGCAAAACCAAAGCAGTGACTGTTCTCATGAAATTTACATTCTAATAAGGGAAGAAAAATCCAAAAGGGGCAGTTAAGTGGCACGGTTGCTAAAGCACCAGTCCTGGATTCAGGAGGACCTGAGTTCAAATCCGGCCTCAGACCCTTGACACTTACTAGCTGTGTGACCCTGGGCAAGTCACTTAACCCCAACTGCCTCACCAAAAAACCCCCCCAAAAAACAAAAAAACAAAAACAAAAAGTAATGGCAGTGGTTAAGGAAAATGGGTTACCTTTTGGGACAAAATACTAGAAATTTGGAAAATTTAAGGAAATTATGGAAATCATGGGACAAAGGATAAGGAGACCTGAAATCAGATGCATGTTGGACCATTCTATAACTTTGTGCTCTTGGGCAACTTATTTTATATCTTGGGCCTTCAGGTTTCTTATCTAGGAAAATTGGGGGAATAATATCTCATATGGTATGAGTATACAGTGCCATAGTCTGAACATATAATTTGGTAATTATAAAACACCATAAATGTAAGTTTTTATCATTATTGTTATTAACTGCCATATGAAGGGGAGGGTTGTTGACTTAATTTCCTTAGTGTTAGGCAATTAAAATTGTTGTACTTGATTATACATATACAAGTTTTTTTTTTTCATATACAAGTTTTAATTAATGTCACTAATGAGTAGACCATGGGGTTACTTTATTTTAACACATAGCAAAAACAACAACAAGAAGAAAATCTATTGACCTGCAAAGAAAGTGACTTTATGTACTCAGATTGATATGACAACAAAGTGCAATAGTCTAAAAGCATCAACGGATTTTTTATTTCATCCATGTGGACACACATTCCAATAATTACTTAATAGACATTTATTAAGCACCAGGTACTGTGCTAATTCCTGCACACTAAAGGCAAAAGGCAGTTTTTTCAATGTCTTTTGCTCTCAAGGAGAAAAATGTTCTAAGGAAGACAGATGGCATGTTAAAATTGCACAAAGAAGATTTATGTGGTGTCATTCAGATTTAGTACCATCAAAGCATGTCCACTTCATATGACTCACATACATGTCCTCCCCGGTATTAACTTGGGAAAGGCAATTCACCCAATGTACTGGAGTCTTTCTTTTTTATTCTCTTGCCATTGCACAGATACCAAAAAGAACTGCTTGGAGCCATGTGTGCTCTCTTTTATAGACAATATGGTGCTGAGGGGTTTGGGACTTGTGTTAAATGTGGTCAATGCTCTCCTAACATTTAATAGGATTTAATAAATTCTTACTACTTAAATGGGTGCAATAGCCATTAATTTATACGTAGCAATATATTAGAAACCCCAGCCTAGTTCCCCAATAATTTAGAACAGAGACAGGCTGACCCCCAATATTTCAAATGACACAATTCCTACCTTTACTTTTGCTAAGTCATTGACATTTTGGTTTTGGTCATACATTCATTTGATGATAGTGTTTATACCTTTTCTTCTGCTTAATTTCTGTGAAATTGTGGGAGGCTATTAATGCACACTAAGCACTTTGGAGTTCCCCTTTTGGATGATCATCAGTATTTCTTCATCAAAGATAAATGGACTACATGACTTGCAGTCATACAACATCAGTGCAAAAATACTGATTTTTTAAAAAATGAGGCTATGTTTCCAGGAAAAGCTTGGAAGTCATTTTTTACAAAGTTAAAATTCTTCAGACAAGTTACTTTTTTTTTCTTGAAAAGGTAAAATTGATAAAATGATAAAATCTGAATGTCATGAACAACATTCAATGATGACTTCTATTAGGATATATCCTAATCTCACATACTTGAAAGTAGAATCATTGTCACCTGATAACCTTTGGCCATCTGAAAGGATATGAACGTGGTAGAAGGAGCCCTACTTCCCTTATTTCCCCATCTAGCTTAGCAGGCTTTGAATGGGGGCAGGGAATGGGGAAACTTCCCTTTCTTGAATGGGACTTAATCATCTCAATTCAATCCTGAGTTCCATAAGGAATCATGGGGACTGAAGGTGATATCATTTGGATCATGTATTGAGTCTTCATTACAAACTATCTCCTTCCAGCAGCAGAGCTTCCAACAGGAGGTTACCCTGTGTTTTCAGGTTAGCTGAACTACAATCTTAGATTCTAATAGGAAAGTGAAAGAATTGAAGTATCTGACATAGTTTAACCAAAAATTGTAGGTGTATTTTCAGCGAGGTCATAGGCTCTCTGGAGTGTCTGCTATTGATCTTCCTTTTCTTTTTCTCTTCCTTTTTTGCTGAGCCATGATTCAGAAGTTGCAAAGCCTGTCTTTCTGTCCTGATTTTTTTTCCTCTGCCAAGGATGGAGAAATGAAACAAGCTAGAGACCCTCCCTTCTTCCCCTCCTTTGCTCTGTGAACAAAGATAGATAGGATGTTACTCTTTAGATAAATGGGGAGAGACACATTACAAGTCTGTTTTTACTCCATTTATCTTTTTTGCCCCTTTCTTGGTCTGTTTCTGAGTTGAGTTGAGAAATATATGTCCTCTTGTATCCAAACATTTCTTACTTGGGTAAAGAAAGACATTAAAAGTTAGCTACTTTACTGAGGTAATTGTGTGTCTTATGTATGTAGGATTTTTACTGTGGTTCTATTTTTGTTGTAGAGTTGTGATCATTGATAGATCAGTATTACTGAGCATACAAATTCCTTATAGCATATATGCTGCTAATTCTTCTTATTTTAATTTTATTGAGCAAAATTTTGCAGTTGTGTTTTCATTCAACTTTGTAGGTTTACAAAGAGCAAGGGTAAAACATCACAGGAGTTAAGGCAATAATAGTATCTATAGTTGATGGAAGATGGGGGTTTCCACTCTTCACAAAGGCATCCCACAAGCAGGCCTGATGTCTAATCTGAAAATGGCTTTTTGAAAGTCAGTAATTAATTAGACTAGCTGGGGATACCACAGACAACTGATGCAGCATTTGACAGGCTATGGTTGAAAGGACGCTGCAAGATTCGTCTCTTTGTATGATGGTGGGCAAGGCTCTCTCCATCAATACAATGATTTGTTATTCTTGCTGTAATTAAAAAATCCACAGGAAATGGAAACCAAAATGATTAAAGTTATTCTTTATTACATAGGAAATGATAACTATGGGTCTTGGGAGGAGCTGAGCTGAGCCTCCTTTTCAAGCTTTAAAGAGGGAAAATGTTCCTCTTTGTATTTCATTAGAAAGGATCAGGGAACCTGAGAATTACAAAGGATACCAATGGCTATCTACTCTAATATCTACCTAAAAAAACCCACATTCCTTCTTATGACATACTTGACAAGTATTTATTTACGATCTGCTATATGATCTCAAAAGAGAGGCACCTGAGACATCCCAAGTCAGACCTTTCTACTTTGTACCATATTAAACTTTCCTCTTTGAAACTTTTGTTACTCTCTCTGTCCAATAGAACCATGAAGAACAAGTTTAATCTCTCCTCAAGTAATCAGTCACCAAATGACTTTACGTCAATTATGTGCCAATGCTGTCCTGGAAGTGGGGATAAAAACTTACACATTAAAAAAGTTTCTACATTTAAGGTTCCATTCAAACTCTGCATATGCAGTGTGATCCAAAAGCCTTATTATAGGTTAAGGCTTTAATAAATTCCTGAGTATAAATGCTACAAACTTAGAAAAAAAAAAACAATTTGAAAGTGCAAAGATTCTCATTTAGACATTTAATTATTTGGGTGAGTTTGGGATGATAAATTTTCAATTTTAATTCTAAAATGGCCCAGCACTTTGTAATTATGCATTTCATGTGTAATACTTTACATGACACTTTCTCAAATGATGGTTTGGCAAAGGGCATTCTCTTTCTTGACTGCCTCAGCTGTCTGATTTATCTTCATAAAATGTTTTCTTGGGATGTCACATCTAAAGCTGACATATATGCCTCAAAAGCACATTGGTTGGATGAATGAAAATTTTATAGGTAAGGAAACTGAGGCAGAGTTAAGTGACTTGCCCAGAGTCATAAAACTAGTAAGTGTCTGATTCAGATTTTAACTCTGAAAGAAGAGTCTTCCTCACCTCAGGCTTGGCATTCTATTCATTGTGCCACTTAGCTGCCCTTTATGTTAGTTTATGATTCCTAGTCTGGAGCTCTATCCATTATACCACCTAGCTGCCCCTATAAAATCAAATGAACTATTTTGGCTAGCAGATAACACTGATGACTTTTGTGATTTTTAATTTTTTCAAACCCTCAGATGTTCCTCTTCTGCTCCCAAAGTATTATCTGATGCTCATTTCCATTAGTTACAGATAAAGAAATGAACCCTCATGAAAGAAAGGGACCTCAATATGATCTGAACCAGTACATTGCCTTCCAAGCAGCCATAATATTATTACTTCCATTTTAAAGATGAGTCATCTAAAGTTCAGAAGAGGCGTTTTTTCCAAGGTCACATAACTCGTGAGTATGAAGAGTATCTAGAACAGTCAAGCTTCCCCCCACACACAAACCAAAATTACACTGCAATTAGCACTTCCATGCTGATGAAAATGGCAGCAAGATAGCAATTGTGAGTATTGACTTTGTCCTTCAGCTCTACTTAACCCTACTATGAACAGCCTCTT
The DNA here is from genome assembly GCF_019393635.1 of Dromiciops gliroides. Lineage (NCBI taxonomy): Eukaryota > Metazoa > Chordata > Mammalia > Microbiotheria > Microbiotheriidae > Dromiciops > Dromiciops gliroides. Next base: position 686,361,822 of record NC_057862.1, read on the forward strand.
TATTTTTTCTGAGTAAATGACTCAGTACTTTTTATATAGAGTACTTTATGATTTACAAATCTATTTCTATACATGATCCTACAGGACAATTATGTGGGGGTGTATATTGCCTCTTTTACCATCCCCACTTTGCACCTGAGTAAACTGAGTTTCAGAGAGTTTAAGTGACTGCCCATAGCTATAGAACTATGGCACGTCAAAAATGAAATGTGATCCAGGATTTCTCCTAAAATAGTTATATGTACTTTCCACTAATTTCCTTCATTTCAATGCTCTTAGCCCTGTGAACCTCACCTACCCAACTAAAGAACTCTAGTGAAAGGAAGCACAGTTTCACATTTAGATGTCTCACTGTTAGAAGCTCTTAATTTTATTGAGTTGATTTTGGTTTCTCTTCCACATTCACCTATTTGAGGCATTTCTGCCTCACTGGGTCCAAGCATAATCAGTCTATTTCTCCTTTCACATGATGGCTCTTCAATTGCTTGAAAATACCAATGACAATAGCCATAGGCTTTATGATTTGTTTGTTCCTTGATAGTATATGTTTCCTAATGTCCCTAGAAACAACAAAAATAACAACAGCAAAAACAAAAATAGCTAATGTATATAGGGCTTACCATATGGCAGGCACTGTGTGCATTTACAATTTATGTTTATAAGTCTTTACAACATTTACCATTATTATTTCATTTGATCCTCACAAGAACCATGGGAGGTAGGTGCTAATATTACCCTATTTTCGATGAAGAAACTGAATCTGAAAGAAGTTTTCCTCATGGCTCCCTCCTCAAACTTGCACTTCTTCATGATACATATCACTAGTTTCTTCAATGCATTTAAAAAAAAATTATGGAGCAATGAGGGTTAAGTGCCACCTAGCTGCCCCCAATGCATTTTTAATAATCAATTTGGGGGAGGGGCGGCTAGGTGGCACAGTGGATAGAGCACCGGCCCTGGATTCATGAGTACCCGAGTTCAAATCTGGCCTCAGACATTTGATACTTACTAGCTGTGTGACCCTGGGCAAGTCACTTAACCCCCATCGCCCCACAAAAAAAAATAATCAATAATCAATTTGGGGGTCATCCACTGTTCTTGTAGCTCACCCATCCTTAAAGTATTTATTATCAATCAATAAATTGAATGTTATGAATACCAGTTCATACCTATCAGATTGGCTAAAATGATAAAAAAGGAAAATAATAAATATTGTAGAAGCTGTGGAAACATTGGAACACTAATCTACTGTCGGTGGAATTGTGAACTGATCCAACCATTCTGGAGAGAAATTTGGAACTATGTCCAAAGGGTGATAGGGCAGTGCATATGCTCTGACCCACTAATACCACTTCTAGGTTGGCATCCCAAAGAGATCAGAGCAAAGGGAAAAGAACCCACATGTGCAAAATTATTTATAGCAGCTCTCTTTGTGGTGGCAAAGAATTGGAAATTGAGATAATGCCCATCAATTGGGGAATGGCTGAACAAGTTGTGCTATATGAATGTAATGAAATACTATTGTGTGACAAGAAATGATAAGTGGGAAGATTTTAGAAAAACCTGGAAATACTTAAGGGCTCCGATGCTGAGTGAAGTGAGCAGAACTAGGAGAATATTGTACACAGTAACAGCAACACTGTGTGATGAGCTACTGTGATAGACTTAGCTCTTCCCAGCAAGACAATTCTGAAGGACTCATGATGGAAAATGCTCTCCCCATCCAGAAAAAAGAATTGTGTAATACAGATTGAACTATACTGTTTCTACTTTTTTTTGTTTTTTTTTCTTTTTTGAGCTTTTTTACTTTTGTTATGATTCTTTTTTGACAAGACTAATGCAGAAATATTTTAATGTGATTATATATATAAGCTATATCATATTGCTCTCTTTCTTGGGGAGGAGTGATTGAGGGGAGAGAGGGAGAAAAATTTAGAACTCTAAACCTTATAAAAATACATTTTGAAAACTATCTTTACATCTAACTTGAAAATAAGATACTTTTGTGACTAAAAATAATTAAGCCACCAAATAAATGAGCAAATAAATAATTAAGTAACCAAATGCAAATAGATAAATAAATGAATGCGTGAGTGAATAAGTGAGTGAAAAACAAAATAACCCCAAAAAAAAGTCTTAGAGCGTTGTGGAGATCACTTAGGAGTGATATGGATTGTCCAGATTCACACAATAAAGTCTAACAGTACCTGAACACGTCTTTTTGTCTCCAATTTCATCTCTCTATTCACTGTACCTTACAAAAATAGAGATAAATAAATGTATTTAATACTAGTTAGTTGGGGAAAGAAGCAAGTAACAACTAATTTGAATAGAAAAGCTGGTTTGATATAGGTGATCATTCAGCTTTGACACTTACTATGCATACCACATATTGTGGGCCTACTGTTACATATCACATTAGCATTGACAAATTGAGTTCTTACATTATGGCTATGTTCACTCATACTCATGATTCCACACCCACGTGCTTTCCCTCGTGATTTATGGTTGATATTAATTAGCGAATCAGACAATCCCATCAATTGTCTGCAAACATTAACCCATCAGGACCAATAAGGTCCAGAAGAGAATGGGTTGTCTCATAGCCCATACAGCAAAGGGGGTAACCTAGAGCTTCTAGAAGTCTTTTTGCTGAATCCTCCAGATTCTCCTCAGGTCAAATTTGGAATGCCATGAATCTGCTTTGTTCATGATGTCCAAATTGTCCTTGCCTCCTGATACAGATGCTGCTGCTATAAGCTCTTCTGAGGATGCTTCTAGGTGTCTATTGCAAGATAGGAGGTCCATTATCCTCTGCTCCCTTTGAATACCATAAAGTAGTCCTGTGATCAAGGGGCAGGGTAACCAAGATGTTCTCTTCCCATTCCCAGCCCCAAAGGCTTCCTTCTCAGGGGTTATGTGGTATATTTAATCTGGGTTCACAGTGCAATTGAATCTCTGATAACAGCTAATGTGATGTTTTTTTTCCCGGCCCTAGAAAGGATTACCAAATTTCTTATCCCAAACAGACGGACTTCTGTCACAGCTATGGAGGAGTCATAGGCTTTGTTCAAAATTGATAAATGTTAATCAAAAAACAATTATTAACTATATACTACATTTATTGTGTATAAGACACCTGTTAAGAATTGGCAATACAAATAAAGGGGGAAAAATTATCTGAATTCAAGGAGCTCACATTAGGATAAGAGGCAATATTCAAACAACTACATATTCATAAGAAATATATTTACACATATACATATATTACATGTACATATTTCATATATGACTCTACAAATCTACCTAGGATAGCAAATTTGTTAGCAACAACTTATGATTTCTTTCATGAAGGGAATAAGATTACTTATTCTACCAAAGCAAGCCAGGGCCTTCTCTTTCATTTAGAGTCTTAGAAAGTTGTGAAAGTCACTTAGGAATGACATACACACGCACACACACACACACATATTAATATATGAGTATGTGTATGATGGGGGAATATTCTACAGAGAATAGGAATAAAGATGCATGAAGTTTATTGAGAAGGAAGAGATGCCTTGTGTTTTAGGAAGTTCACTTTGCCAGAGGAGCATAATAAGATGGATAAGATACATACATCCTAGTGAACTGGGAGAGTATGATTGATTAGCCCATTCTTAAAGATGTATCAGATTTCTCTGGACTCAATGACATTTTTCACCTCTTCAACTAGACTCTAAGTTCTCTTAAGGTAGAAAACTTGGCCTAAATTTGGGAATTACTGACTAGGTCTTGGGCTTCCCATCAACTACATCAAATTCATCAAAGGAAAAAAAGAAGGAATAAGTTAGCCAATGCAGAGAGACTTTCTAAAAGTATTTAATATTCACCTACAATATGCATAATGTTGTACTAGATTCTGAGAGAGATAAAATATCAATAAGTTATGGTCAATTTGTCAGTCAATAAACTTTTATAAAATACCTACTATGCTCCTGGCACAGTGATCCCTCCTGGAGCTACATAGGAAGATGAAATAGCCATTCTTGACTAGGAGCTCACAATCGAATGGAGAGATAACAAGTCATAATACATGTGCTCCCTTTTTTACTTTAGATAAGTCAGCTACTCACTCTGTGCCTCAGGTCTCTTATGGCTAAATCAGGGTTTGGGGCTAGGTCCTTTCCAGGTCTAAGTGTGTGATACTGAATATCAGAATTCCTCTGTCCTTCTGGCCTATCTCCCTCTCTTGGCTAGGACCCCTGGGAACCTGCTCATTGCAATCTCATTTGTCCAACAGCATTAAATCGGTGCTTGCTCTTTAAATTGGGAGTGAAAGCCTGTGCCTAAGTTACTGCTACTTACTGTCTACCATAAAATAGCAGCACCATTCCTAACAGCATCTCAAGTAGTGTTCAGTGGCACCAGGAGAGCTGTCTAGAAGGAGCTTTAAAATGAACACAGTCCAGTGCAGAAGAAAAATTGTATAAGCCTCCACATGTCAAATGGAAGGTTGAGATACCCCACTTTAACACAATTTCCCTGTCCCTTCAGCACACTCCCACAAATCAGAATAGGTCTAAGGATGCTTTTTTTTTCTTTTTCCTTTCTTTCTTTCTTTTTTTTTTTTTTTAGTGGGGCAATGAGGGTTAAGTGACTTGCCCAGGGTCACACAGTTAGTGACTCTCAAGTGTCTGAGGTCAGATTTGAACTCAGGTCCTGCTGAATCCAGGACCAGTGCTTTATCCACTGCACCACCTAGCTGTCCTAGGGCTGCTTTTCTGATGCATGACTTCCCAAGTAGCCACATAACTTTTCTTTGCCCCTCCATTTTAGAATTCACAATCCTTTGGCCAAGGTCTGATGTTCTGTTCACAAATTAAATTGTATTCATAAATACAGAATTTCAAAGTGTTCTCTCTGCTGTGTGATACCTAGTAGCCTCCACAACTCTTTATGGTGCATTTTAGAAGATTTAGGGGGAGAAAATATGCTTGATTGGCACTTGCTCTACTATAAAAATGTTTGCAATTTCAGGCTTCAAATGAGGTTTTATCTCTTCAACACCTTTATTAGTTGAATGGAACTAGCTCATGGACATATAGGATCTGTTTTAAACAGAAAGTCCTGTTCTCCATAGGTAACACAAGATGGGACTTTCTTAGCATAGCAGAAATGTTTTGAAATGACCTTGCTTCCCACAGGCATATCCCAAGATGTTAACAACACCAACTCACATTGATAAGTGACTTTATTTAATAGTGTCTCTGAGATTGGTTGTAAAACTATTTTTAATCACATTTCACAGAAGAAGAGAATGAAAGTCTGAGAGGTGAACAGATTTGTCTCTCTCCATATGCTTAGAACATGGCAAAGCCAAGATCCAAATCTGAGTCTTCAGATTCCAAGACTATTCCTCTTCCTCATCTAGCACTTCAAGTATTGAAGTGGGTAAGTCCATATGTGGAGGGTCCAATGTTATCAGGGATGAGAATAGATTGCAGTAAGAGTACTGAAAATCTTGTCAAAAAACATTTCTTCAGTATTTACTATGTGCCAGGCCCTGAACTAAGAATAATTCATGTTAATCTGGTGCACTACTTCCATGTTCATCTATATATACTCTTTGGAAGTGCTAGATTGAGTCTCATATCAAGCTTTCTCGAGCTTCAGTTATTCCTTCATTATATTGAATTGTTTTGTAAGAGTATCCTGAAGACAACTGTCTATCATTTCTTTCCATAAGGTTTCTCCACTAAGTTTGTTCTGTGAGAAAATAATGGGGTTCTGTGAGACCCAGAGAGCATAGCCAGACTTTTCCTAAGGTCAGCCCAGAGTCAGGAGAATTTCCAAGGCAATGTAGTTGGGCTTTAGACTGTGAATACACACAATAGAAGTTACGTCACTAAAAACCACACCTACTCGAAGGCTTTTTCCCCTTGGAGGGCTCCATACTCTGACCTCAGCACATACTTCTTATGGACCACCCTCAAGTCCAGTAGACCAATAGATTTGAATGATGCTAGCCAATTAGCTTTGAGCAGTGTGGAAGGGTCCCCTCTCTTTCTGACTCTCAGGAAACTTCTGCTCAAACACTCTCTGACTAGCTCTCTTGACCTGAGGCTCAGAGGAGGCAGCCTCACCTTATTCTCTCTTGCTCATCTACCCTAGGTATGTTGGGCTTCTGAACTTTCAGAGGCACATGTTCTCTCTTTACTAATATTTAATATGCTTTAATAAATGTTTAGTGTGCAAAACTGGTGCTATAGCCTCTAATTTATAAGTAGCAATAAATTAGAAACTCCAGGTAAGTTCCCTAAAACGTGGGATATAGATACTCACTCCATATAATTTTAAAGGCCACAGTTCCATATAGCGTTATTGCCCTTGGCTAAAATGTTCTTCTTCATGTTGCGAACATCAAATATTTGCTAATTGAGATATTTTCTTATCTGTTTGGGCCTCTCTATTGTGATGTGTGATGTTTAAAATCTAATTGTTATGACTAAAAATCTAATGTGTGGTGGCCTTAAATTAGAAGCTTATAGCACCAGTCTTTGGGCATTAAGCTGTAAAGAATTAATTGTTATTTGAGGTTTTTATGCCTCGGTGTACACTGGCACGGTGCTCCACCCACTGGTTGTAGCCATTGCCATGGTGCTGGCACCTCAAGTCATCACCACTGCCAACGTCTACGTGGGCCTGGTCAAATTATAATGATTGGAATCCTAGTGAGGGCAGTCATGTGACTGTCAGAGCGGCCATCCCATTGGCTGGGGCTGTGTGGGTTTTTTCTGGGGTTGGGGGAGGAGAATTGAGCATTCTAACTGGACACTGGAAGGTGACAGGAATCAGCTGAGAATATGCAGCAGAACTCCTGTCCCCTTCCAGCGTCCAGCTAGAATGCCCAATTCTCCTCCCCCAAACCTAGAAACACCCCACACAGCCCCAGCCAATGGGATGGCCGCTCTGACAGTCACATGACTGCCCTCACTAGGCTTCCAATCATTATAATTTTGCCAAGCCCATGTAGGCATCTGTGAGTGGTGATGATGTGAGGTGCCAGAGCCCTGGCAATGGCTACAACCAGTGGGTGGAGCACCGTGCAGTTTGCGGAGCCCCAGGCCAGTGCGCGCCGAGGCATAAAAACCTCAAATAACAATTAATTCTTTATAAAGCATTTCTTAAAGTATATTAGAAGTTAGCAAAAGAAAGCGGAAGAACACATGGAGTTCAGAAAGAAAAAGCCTAGCTACCCTGGCCCTGTAGCCGCCCCCTAGACCTCCAACTAAAAAGAAGGATCCTCTGTTCTCCTAAAGCCAGAGGGGTGGTCCCCACCCACAGCTCCAAACTAATTGGCTGGTAGCAGTGATTGACATGACTTACAGGCGGTTCTATGAGTAGATATAACTTCCTGGATACCAGTCACAAGCTTTCTTCTGGGGGTGGGGGTGGAGCACTTCCCTGGTTCTCACAATGTCTTTCTCAGCAGTGTGTGGTATACTGATTCTCACAGAAGATCTAATGGTTTACATTGGTAAACCTTCTCAAGAAATCATGATTTTCAGTTAATTGGCTTTAAAGAATTGTGTCCACTGCCATATGAAGGTAAATTATAGGAAATGGAATATTTAGCAAAATGAAGTCTTAGTGGGGATATGTTAACTGTTTCTGAGTACTCATATAGATGCAATAGAGCAACAAATGGCTTATTAGATGGCTAGGCCAGGAGTCAGGAAGAACTGAGTTCAAATCCAGTCTTAGACATTTGCCAAGAGTGTGTGACCCCAGGCAAGTGATTTAATCCTCTTTGCCTTAGTTCCCTCATCTGTAAAATGACCTGGAGAAGGGAATAGCAAACCACTCCAGTATCTCTGCCAAGAAAAACACGAAGAGTCAGACATGAATGAAAACAACTGAACAAAAACAAATAGCTGCTACATGGAAAAGAGTTTAGACATTCTTGTTGGCCCCAGAAGACAGAACCAGGAGTAGTAGGAGGCTGATTTCAGTTCAATGAAAGAAGGGGAATAAAAAAAACAAAAAACTAGCTAATGATTAAAGCCATTGAAGAATATAATGAACTACCATGGGAAGTCATTGATTTCACTAACCAGTGGTCTTCGAGAGAAGACCTGATGAACAATCATTAGGGAATTTTATGGGGGAGATTCTGGGTCATTATGCCTTAGAGTACTATAAAGTCCTTATAATTAAATTTGAACATTTCATAGTTTACTATTTATTAAAGGGAGTAACTCTCACATTGCAATGATTTTGATTATATTCTATTTCTTATTCTCATTTTTAGCTTATCATTTATTATAGCTTGAGGGTTGTGAACTTAGAGCTTTGTTCTGACCTGTCAATGATATACCTGGTGAAAGAATCCTCATGTCAATGCAATTCAAATCAATTTCATAAGTATTTATTAGTCCCCAACTCCATGACAGGCATTATGCTAGATAGAATCTGATGGTTAAATTTATAATCCAGTGTTTCTTGTTTGTTAAGACAAGCATCTTTGTAGCTTGTCAGGTTTAGTGACTTGGTTTCAATTCTAAACTGGCCCTGCCAGGTTAAGTTCTTCATCTCTTATTTTATCACTGTGCTGCTAACTCAAACCTTAACTGACACATCTAACTCAGTGCTCTTTGAGGATCAATTTTTAAACTCCTCCCATAGTCTTCCTTCATAGAGGGCAGAAGCTCATTCCATTCTGCATGTGCTGCTTGGTTTCAACTTGTTAAAACAAAATGCCCCCACATCCAATACCCCTAGTCTTCACTCCTGATTTTCTGCCCTTTTTTGGCATTCTTTCCTCCTTCCCTCAATCGATTGTAAAGTCCTTGAGCACAGGAACTGACTTTCTTCCCTGGCATTTAGCACTGGGCCTGGCACTTGGAAGGTACTTAGCAAAAATTGCATTGAATTGGATTAGGGAGTGGGGTAGGACAGACAAAGAGGTTTGAGATTGCTGAGTATTCTACCAGTCTTTGGCCTATTATTTTCTCCACCCTCCATGATACTTTTCAGCACATGTATATGTGTATGAATGTGCATGGATGTGTGTATATGTCTGTGTATCTGTGCATGTGCATATGTTATCAGAACATGATTTAGTATGGTCTTAATAACGTACCCATATATCTATGTAAGTATATACACAAATACGTGTATCCTTCATAAATGTCATATGCCAATAACTTGCCATGATATGTAGGGGACTCTGAGTTATTAAAGTTCCTAAGATGATAAAGTTTCAAATGTGAGACTATGACAATATGGTTTGTCTGGTTTCCAAACATTAGTCTAGCTCACTTGAGCTAGCTGAGGGCAAGGACTTTAACTTTTGTCCTTGGATCTCCAGTAGGTCCTGAATAAATTACTACCTGAATTGTGTTGAATTCAAACATCCTCAATTCTGGTGATGAGTGGTGTTCCTAATGTAATAATAAAGGAGAGGCATTTGTATTCTCTGTCTTTCATGGGATCATGTGAACATTGTAATCAAATCAAAATAGCCCTTGTTTCCAGAAAGACCAGCTCAATTGGCTGTCCTGTGGTTCCAATCATCATCACTGTGATTTTCTAGACGAAAATTATTTTCCTTGCCAACATTCACCTACATATACTGAAACAACCTCTTCTCATAAAGCAATTTCAATGAAGTCAGGCACTCTCATTTTTTTTTTAATACAGGTTTAAGGTTTTAAAGGTATGTTACTCATAACTGCCCTGTGAGAGAAGCAGTACAAATATTTCCATGCCCAGTATAGAGAAGAAGAAAGTAATTATAAATTATATCCCTACTATCTCTAATGCTGGGTTTCTTAGTTGAGTCTATAGCCTGCCTGGCTTTATGTGACTGGGAATAGATTAATTTAACCTATTCACGCTCTTAGTGCAAAGGACTATAACTTCCTCATGATGACATGACACCCTCAATAAATTACAGTGATTAACAGTTTGGAGCTGTTTAATAAATCATTAGCCTTATTAATATTAATGAAATTTTTGTTTTCTCTTATTCTCAAGATTTCAAGAAAGACGATAGTGGGTCATTTCTGGAAGGTTTGACTGATGAGGACAGATTTACAAACTTAAATATTTACATCAAGGATGAACTGGGGCATGATATTCATATCTGAAAGAAAAGTCCATGAAGAGAGAGGTGGAAAGTTTGTCTGAACTAAAAGGCAAGGGATGAGTTTTGCCATTCTAGCATTCAGGAAGCCACCTGCATGGTGTCATAAGATAACTTAAATGCCCTTGATCTTTCTTGGACCCATATACCCTCCTCAGCATTTTAGTATTATTCCATAATGAATTAGGTTTTCATAGTATCATGTGGTTAGAGATGGAAGTAACCTTAGGATAAAATTGGCCCAATGATTTTATTTTATAAAATGTACCCTCTTCTCACCTCCATCTTGTAAAAATCTTTACTTCCAACAATAAGGAAATAGGAGGTCATCTCCTACTCAAAACTTATCTGAATACCCCCATTTTTCATCCACTAAGAAACTCAAACAACATCTCTATCATAAGTTTTAGGAAATAGATCTGCGATTTCATTGATGTCCTGGGAAATTCTCAGGAAATTCCTTCTTCCAATACTTTTTTTTTTCTGAAACATATTCTTTTAGAAGAATGTCATAGTATAACGAGTTAAGTGACTTGACCAGGGTCATACATTCAGTCTGTGTTAGAGGTGAGGGATAGAATGGGGGAGAAAGAGAGAGACAGACAGAGACAGAGACAGAGACAGAGAGAAACAGACAGACAGTGAGACAGGCAGAGAGAGAGAGAGAGAGAGAGAGAGAGAGAGAGAGAGAGAGAGAGAGAGAGAGAAGTGTATTTTAAATTGTATATCTGTGTTCCCGTCTACTTAGCTTCTTTTAGGTAGGTGCTATTTTTTTGGTTTTTTTTTTCCTTAACACCTAGCATGGTGGCTAGTATAAGGAAGATAATTAATAACTGCTTATTGAAGAAGGATACTGAGTCTCAATGATGTCAATTTATTTATTTAATCAATTGGTCAATAAAAATCTATTAGGTACTTACAATGTATCAGATATTGCGCTAAGCACTAAGGATACAAAGAAAGAGGAAAAAAGGTGGATACAATGTGCAAACATGCAGTAAATATAAAGTATATCAAAGGTAGCATGGAATAATGGATGGAGAATTGGCCTTGATGCCAGGAAGACCTGTGTTCAAGTCCTGTTTCTGACACATACTCTCTATACATCAAATCATTCTTTCTCTCTGTCTTCAACAGATACCTAGAACTTATCTCTTAAGTCATTCAGTCATCAAGCTTTATAACCTTGGACAAATCATGTAAACTCTGTACCCCTCAATTTCCTCATCTTTAAAATTTGAAGGTCTCTTCTGGATCTATATTCATAATCTTATGATCACTCACATTTACTAAGCACCTATTAAAGTAATGTCCTAGTTCTTAAAGATCTAAATACACAAGTGAGACAGAACCTACCCTCAGGGAACTTATCTTCTGAGGCAAATAATACAACTGGACAAATGAACAAAAAGTCTCCTCCAGAAGGTAGCACTTAAAAAGAGCCATGAATGGAACAAAGCATCTCAAGGGACAGAGGTGAAAAAGGAGATCTTTTTGGCATGACTGCTTTCCTGTAGTAAGGGCCTAAGACAGAGAATGGAATGTTATGTGAAGGGTATCACAAAGTTAAAGACTTTGATTGATTGATTATTTGATTGATTGATTGATTTTTGCTCTTTTTTGTATGTGATTTATAATGTGAATGAAAGGAAGTAATGTATACCCATCATGGAAGTCATGGGCTTCTGGACATCTCTACTGTAGGAAGGTGTTTCTATATAGTGGTACCCTTTGATGAGCATATTACAGGCTAATTGCATAGACATTTTATAAGAGCTTGAGGAAGCACTGTTTACCAGTTTCAGGCATGCTGGGTACAGAGTCATAGTTAATTACACATAGTTTCAGAATTGTCAGGGTACACTGATGCCATCTCATTCCAATGCAAGCTGCTCACTTAAACAAGGAGTAAATTAAAAATTAGAAATGGGTTAACATTTTATTTACCTGGGAGAAACTTCTAGGCTTTTTTTTTATTTGTTTTGTTTTGTTTTGTTTTTCATGAATTTTGAGGTGGGAAAAATCTCAGAAATATACTCATCTGTTCATTCCCTCCCAACCTCACCTACCACTTCCATTTTATAGAAAATAAAATTGACTCATCAATAAGAGAGATACTACCCAAGTTTAGAACAATAGTGACACTGGTTCCCTGAACTTAAATCTATTTCTTTTTCTATGAGTGTAGTTATTTTTTATTATTATTATCATCATTATTATTGTTATTATTATTTTGGTGAGGCAATTGGGGTTAAGTGATTTGCCTAGGGTCACACAGCTAGTAAGTCTCAAGTATCTTAGGCTGGATTTGAAATCAGGTCCTCCTGAATACAGAGCCAGTGCTCTATTCACTGTGCAACCTAGCTGCTCCTGAGTGTAGTTATTTAAAATCTAAACAGGGCTATAATTTATTCTTGCTCTGATTAAACTATTTTTTAAAATTTTGTGGAGGTGTAGGCTGGCATTGGGAAATAAATTACAGGTCAGAAAATTTTGACTAATGTTGTGTCCACATGCTAACAATCCCCAGCAGCCACCTAATTTGTTTGTTTGTTTATTCACTCATTGATTCATTTATTTTGTTTATTTGTTCATTTATTCATTTATTTATTTGTTTGTTCATTTACTTATTTATTCATTTCTTCATTGATTCATTCATTTATCTATCTAGCTATCTATATATCTATCCATTGATTTATTGATTGATTGATTGTGGGGCAATGAGGGTTAAGTGATTTTCCCAGGGTCCCACAGTTAGTAAGTGTCTGAAGCTGGTTTTGAACTCAAGTACTCCTGAATCCAGGGCTGGTGCTTTATCAACTGTGCCACCTAGCTGCCCCATGCCACCTAATTTATTAAAAGAATCTGTCTTGTCTAACCAAGTTTTGTTTTTGTTTTGCAATAATGGTAACAAACTTCTATGGTGGCTTAAGGTGTCCAAAGTAGTTTCCTCATGTCAAGATTATAAGGAAGGGTAAGTACTATAATATAATAAATTATATAATAAAAAACTACGTATAAATATAATAGTATTAATTATATATTATAAGGAAATAAAATAATATTTTATTCCAGTTTTACAGATATGGAAACAGATGAGTGAAGTGAATTGCTTGAGTTCACATATTGAGTTTCATTATTAGGATTCCATCCTAACTTAGGCTTGTATGGTTTTCATTTTATGGAACATTGCCATTGTCTGAACTTCCCAGCTTACTGAGGAGTTATTTTAAGGGATCTGCAAATCCCCATGTAGACCAAGCACTGCCATTTTTATTTTTATTTAGCTCCTACAATGTATTCCACATGACTATCATAAATAAGCAAACACAACTTCTGAAAGCGGGATAAATTATGTTTTACACGTAGATGAATTATTCCTTTCCCCCATCAATGTTTGGATACTGATATTAGTCAATGCTTATGTGACATTGATACTAATAAAAATGTAATACAATTTAAAAGAATAAATGAGAAAGTTTTGCATAATACATAGGGAACTGGCCTCCAGTTCAGGAAGCCCTGGGTTCAAGTCTTAATTCTGCCTCATACTGAGTGTTCTCCTGGAAAGTCTCTTATTCTTTCCATGCTCTAATCCAGTGATTCTCAAAATGTGATCAAGCGATCCCTGGGAGTCTCTCAAACCTTTCAGGGGATCTGCAACATCAAAATAATTTTTAAAATTAGGCTAAGATATTTTAATATCTAATTTGGTCATTCCAATGGATGTAGCCCCCAGAAACAAATCTCTTGGAGAAGTGTCTTTAATCATTTTTCTAAAGATCTCAATTCCAAAATGTTACAAAATCACAGCTGTAAGCAAATCTCTCAGTTTAAGGTGTGGATTTGCATGTGTAAAAGGAATTCCATCACCTTGGAAGAAGAAAAAAAACTCCAAGAGCATAATTTACCCCACCCCACCCCACCCAGTCTTTTTAAAGCAGAGATTCTTAAAGTCTTTGCTTTCATGGACAGCTTTGGCAGGTTGCTGAAGGGTATGAATCTCTCTTCAGCATAATATTTTTAAATGCATAAGATAAAATGAATAGGATTATAAAATGTGGTAAAAATTATTTGTGGTAAGGAAGCACCCTCATTAAAATATTAAAAATGAAAATCAAAGTCACCGTATAATTACAGATTGCTGGAAAACTGTACACAATCTTGACTGAGACTCATACAAACCCTGCAAGGCTAACATTGGAAATATTCCAGAGATGAGGAAAGAGGCTCCCACCTGTAAAAGAACAATGTTAGTCTAGGGTCACATAGTGAGCAAGTGTCAAGAAGGGCCTATGCCTGACTATGTAAAGAACCCAAGCCACAATATCACGCTTCCTCCTCATAAACCTAATTTTATTTTATTTTAATTTTGCCATGCAGCATCTCCCTCTCCCTGTCTTGTTTCCCTCCTCTTGATCAGTCAGTTAACAAAAAAACTCAGTAAATAAGCAATTATTAAGCACCTACTATCTGTCAGGCACTGTGCTAAGCTCTGAGAATAAAAAAAAAATTAAAAAAACCCACCCCTGCTCAAAAGAAGAGAATGGGAAAGTTGCAATGCAATCAATTATGTACAAACACATATACAGGGGAAAAATTGGAATAAACCAACAGTGGGAAGGAACTATAATTAAGAGGGTATTGGAAAAGTCATTTTTTTATCTATACAGTAAACAATCCCACCAATGTTTCTGAAAAGATTTCTTGAAGGTTTCATTCCTCATCCCTGTGACATCAGCCTTCTATCAGCACTACTTCATTGGAGGATCATCAAATGTCCTTTTGACATATTTTTGAATTTGTTTTTCTTCCTATTATCAGAATGTAAGTTTCTTGAGTTCAGCAACCATTTCACTTGCATTGATCTCACCAATGCTCAGTCACACTTAATTTTTAATAAAGGCCTTTCTTGTTCATTCATATATGGGTATACATGCATTTTTTACATTATGAAAAATGCGTCTTTGGACTAGAAGTTGGAAGCCACTGGGTTGTACTTGGGTGGTTCACTCAATTTGATAATGGAGATGCTCCATCTGTAAACTCTCGTCATTTTCACACCTGCAATCTATGCTTGAAATGCACCCTCACTTTACCACTCTATATTAAAATATTCATTTTCTGCACTCCTCACACCAAGAGTTACCTCCTACTCCAAGCCCCTCCCCAGATACCAGGCACGGGAATAAACTTCACAAAGCTACTTTAAGTTGACTTTGTGTTCTTTACGTGTGTATAATAATTCCACTTCCCCAGTGGTAGGTCCTTAAGAGAAGGAACTGTTTAAGTTGTAAAGTAGTTGGCACTTACTGACATGTAGTAGGTGCTTCATAAATGATTCTTCCTTTTCTTTCCCCTTGGTATTCCCAGTGCCTACCTCAATATCCTGACATACATCAGGTGCTTAAAATACTTGTTGACTGATTAAAAAAAAAAAAAAGAATGGATAAATGGAATTGGAAATTAACAAAACAAAACATTTTCAATCTGTGTCCCTCTTCGATGCTCACTCTTTCTTGCCATGGTGAACATGGGATCCAATGGGTTCTGGGTGCTCTCACCATGTTTCCTTTCAGCTCTAGCTATGAGTCACAAGTACTAAAGTCTCAGCAGTTGAAGAGAATTGCTATTCTCAATGGACTCTTGCATGTGGGCATGTGTGTGTGTATGTGTCCACACTTTGGAATTAAACAATTCCCCTTCATATAGGTCTCTAGCTCACTTCCTTTAAGTCTTTCTGCCTTGCACTTTACTTGATAAGGAGGACCATCTAAGGATATTAATTTGGTGTTCAAGGAAGCCTGTAATATGTTCATAGTAGGGAGCATGGTGCATTGCAATGCTCACTAGTTTTGTCTGTAGAGGACCTGAGTGCCAAAGTCTTTCTTTCTCCTCCCTACATGCATTATATATACATTATATATTATACATATATATATATATACACACATTATACATTATATAATATATTATACATTATATATAATATAATACATTATACATTATATATAATATATAATACATTATACATTATATATATAATATATAATACATTATACATTTTATATATATACATTATACATTATATATAATATATATAATACATTATATATAATATATAATACATTATACATTATATATATAATACATTATATATATAATATATAATACATTATACTATATATATATATATATATATATATATATATAAATAAAATCTCTCTGGTCCCTTTTAGTGCTAGATTCACTGACTTCTCAAATGTCATTTGCTCTGCTGTAATCATTGTCAATAATATGGAGAACTGAAGACAATAGTTTCTATATTTTCAACATTTTAAAAAAATATTTGGGACTGAATTTTTGCGTACAGTTATGTCTCTACTTGTGCCTACTGGTTGAAAATAACACATTGGGAGGAAGATTTCAATTAAATGCATTTCAACTCAATATGAATTAGTTTCCTTGAAGTAGGCCCCTGGGCTTAGTTGCTTCCCTTTCAATAGAAATCTTCAAGCAAATGCCCCACCCCTCGGGATCTAGGCTCAGACATTATCTTGTTTGAAACAAGGACACCATGACACTTCGTGGTCATTCCCAAATAAAACAACCATGATATGGAAGGGAAGCTGCCAAATTTCAAGAGCTATGCCACTGGAGCATAGATTTCTGGCAATTTCTCCCAGGCTAGAAAGACTTCATGTACTTTTCTACCAAGGAATATTAAGTATGTCATATGAGATCCAGCATACCTTGCAAAGTGTGCTGAAGAGGAGCTTCTTGTTGAGTTACAGATTAATCTTGATGGCTTATGACATTCCTTCTAATTACATTTTTGTGATTCTGGGATCATCCTGTATAAGTAAGGGGAGGATGGCCATTCATTGATTCCCTCCTACCCCCACCATGCTGAGCATAGAACTCATGGCTATATCCTAAAATACAGAGGGAATTGGAATCTGTAGAGTGGGAAAGGGTATTCACATGGATTAAATTGCAGATTATTGAAGTATTCTGATTGTCATATTGTATTAAGATGATATTTTGTGGTTTCTGAAGCATTCGTATCTGTTTTCTCATCCATGTTTATCATGATCAGTTTGACTGATAAATTGTTATGTGGTACAATGGGAAGGATTTACAATTTGTAATCAGAGGACATGTGATTGAAACTCAACTCTATCACTCTATACTTTGTGTCTTAAGCAAGATACTTTACCCCTCTGGTCTTCAGTTTCCTTATTTGTAAAATGAAGTAATTGCACTAAATGTCTTCTACTATCCCTCCCAACATCAGGTCTGGGATCTTATGAGGCTATGATACTAAAAACTAAGTGAATTAACATCACTTCACTGACCTGACTATTAGTCATCCTCTCCATGTCCATCCCTTATTCTGTTGTGGACTCAGTCCTCTTGTTATCACATTTTTGTTTGTATGTTTGTTTGGTTTTTGTGGGGCAATGAGGGTTAAGTGACTTGGCCAGGGTCACACAGCTAGTAACAAGTGTTTGAGGCTGTATTTGAACTCAGATACTCCTGAATCCAGGGCCAGTGTTTTATCCACTATGCCACCTAGCTGCCCCCCACTGTTATCACTTTTGGAATGTTGTTCATCAAAATGGTTTCAAATAATATCTGCAAAGTATAATTCTAAATATGTATCTCTATCCCTTACCCCTCACCCAAATCCAACATTGATCTCCAACTTCAAATGAGATCTATTTGACCTATAGAATCCAACCTAATTTAAAGGACCACATTTTTGTTTGTTTGTTTGTTTTTTTGTCTTTGAATCCCTAGCACATACTAGGTCCTTAATAGTTCTGTATTCATCGATTGATTTTCTTCCCCACTCATGGTCTCTATTTTCAAACCCCACAGGCTTCAAACTAATTCCCTTCCTCCAGATATAAATTTGTTCTCACTTCCCATTTTCTCTATTATTAATATCAACTTCAATTTCCTTGTCACCCAGGCTCCAGCCTTGAAGTCCTTGTTGGCTTCCCTCTCTCCCTCCTTCACTCATTTATTGATGTTAATATGTGCGTATTTTGATTTATTTATGCTACTAGGCAACCATATATGTCTATAGATCCATATAAATATGTGCACACATATGTACATATATATATATATATATATATATATATATATATATATATATAATTGAAATCATTTCATAACAACTTTGTTACTTCCTAATTACATACCATCCCCACCTTCTAATAAAACCCTGTCTTGTTTGAATAAAAAAGGTCTACAGTTAAGTAAAACAAGTCAATAAACTTACAATGTCAATTTTTGTATCAAATCTACCCCAAAGTCTTGTCACTTATGGTCCATTTTTCATGGACAAGCCCATATTTTCAGTTTTGATAGTACCTTGACCCATCATTTCACGTTTATATTATTATAGTCATTCCTTAACTATGCTATTGCTTGTTTTCTTTTCTGGCTAGGAACCCTAAAGGCCTTCCTCTCCCAAACTGATATCTTTGGGATGGTAAATTGTGCCAACTTTTGTCTCATTTTTAACCTAGCCTTTAGTCATTGAATGGGTGTGGCCTCAGACAAACTGACATCTGAGAAACACCTTACTTTAAAAAGGCCAAGGTCATCCACTGTATCTTGGGCCATAGAGAACCATCTTGATCTTTGTCTTGCCCATTGGACTCTACTGACTCTGAAGAAGAGAGCGAGGACAACAACTATGCACAACTCTGCCTCACTCAAATTCACTTCATCCACAAATCAATATATCACACTAGTGATTTCGTTGGTCCTCTTCAAGAATGAAGAACGACAATCACTATGCTCTCTGCATCTAAATCCAAGCTTGCCCCGTCCCTCTAGTGTACTGTGATCCTTATGACCCCTTTCTCTGCTGAATGATCTGTATCTCTCCAGCAGACTAGGATTCTTCAGAATCTTCTCCTTGCCTATATCCTTGAATTAGGCTCACAGCCTTGAATTCAAAGTCTTTCACAACTGAGCCTTCCCCTATTTCTCCATACATGTCTTGGACACAACCACAATGATCTCTGGATTATTCTCAGACTGCATAATACTAGAATTAATATTCATAAATAACTTTACATTATTCAAATCACTTGATGAACTGAGGACCCTAACAACTCTGTGAAAGAGGAGGGTCAGGTATTACTGTTCCTAATTTTGCAAATTAGGAAATTGAGGATAAGTGAAGATTTACTGTTTTGCATGCTCATGCAACTACTTATATTAAAAGGCAGGATTCAGACCAAAGTCTCCCAAAATCACTAGTCCATACTGGAGGTTATTATACATGTACCTACCTCTTTGCATTTCTTGATTCAATCTCTTTTCTGGGAATGTCTTCCCCCTTCTTTTTTAATAGCTACTTCCTGTCTATCTTTCATAGCCAAGGATAAATCCACCTCCTTTATGAAACCTTGCCTCATCTCTCTAGCCTATTGGGAGCCCTTCTTCCCCTAAACTCCTGAATCTCACACAGTGAGCATTCTTCCTGTGAACTTTACACATATGAAAACTCTTCTGTCTCGTTTCTTATTTCTCCAACCACATTATCAACAAATA
Organism: Dromiciops gliroides; assembly: GCF_019393635.1. Taxonomy (NCBI): domain Eukaryota; kingdom Metazoa; phylum Chordata; class Mammalia; order Microbiotheria; family Microbiotheriidae; genus Dromiciops; species Dromiciops gliroides. The sequence goes on from NC_057862.1 coordinate 686,381,530, forward strand.
TCAGGTCTTACAATGTTTGTCTGTTTCCCTAGTCTAACGTAGTAGTATTTGAATAGGAAACACTCTTCACCATACTAGCTGAATGAATGAATTCAAGAACTAAATTGATCATTTGTGTTAAGCTCCATGCACACAGACTCAGCCAAATTTATGTGATTCATTGATAAGAATAATAAGAAATTCAGAAGAGCAGCTAGTGTTGAGAGTTTTATGAATAAATTGCAGTTAAGTATTCTCTCACAAAGGCAAGTGATTTCTCTAATTTCATATACTTGGACTTTGCATCTTTGCATGAAATTTTCTGCTACTAAGATTTTCATTTTTTGTACAGTTGTCTAACTTGACCATACTACTTGGAAGCTTTGATTTAAAGGCAGACTCTCAACCTCACCAAATTGTAAGACTCCTCCTTTATAAATAAAACCAAACTAACACTAAATTCTATTCAATTTGATTCATTTCTCTACTCTAATTCAATTGAACTGACATTTTAAACTGGTCACTATGCAGCATATTATATGTGGAACAATGGATAAATTACTTGACCTGGTGGCAGGAACACCTGAGTTCAAATCTAGCCAAAAAAAAAAACATTTCAGAGGTATGACTCTCGGGGACAGCTAGGTAGCACAGTGGATACAGCACCAGCCCTGGATTCAGGAGGACCTGAGTTCAAATCCAGCCTCAGACACTTAACACTTACTAGCTGTGTGACCCTGGGCAAGTCACTTAACCCCAATTGACTCACCCATCCAAAAAAAATCACCTTTCTGAGAAGTTTTTCCTCTCTCAAGTTTTAGGTGGTGGCAATAAGCTTAAAAAAAAAAAGTATGACTCTTAGTGAGCCCCTTCACTTTAATCTTCCTTGATGTCCTTAGCAATAAAATGTGAATAATAATTGATACTTACTTCCCAGGGTTCACATAAAAGGGTCAAATGAAATGCTTTACAATCACAAAGCACTATATTGTTGTTGTTGTTGTTTCTGAAGGATTCAACTGGGTGGGGGGAAGTGAATGTAAGATAGTGTGAAGCAAATAAAATTACTGATAACCAGGAAATGAAGCCTATAAGAGATGACATATGAGCTGAGTCTGGACAGAAGCTAAATAATTTAAGTGGCAAAAACAATTAAAGCATGTGATCCTGGTGTATGTCCAATCTGCATATAGAGTAGGAACATTAGGTAAAATAGAGAGTTTATGAAGAGTACATGTGAACAAAGGCCTCCCAGGCAGGTTGGAGCCAGCTATGAAGAGCTTTAAATGTCAAACTGAAAATTTCACATAATATCTTAGAGGTAAGAGGGAGTCATTGAATACCCTTGATAATAGGTGTGGCATGGTCAGATTTATGCATTACAAAGAATATTTGACAGTGATATGGGCACTGATTTGAAGAGGGAAGATTGGAAGCAGAGAGACCAGTTGAGAAGCTATTATTATAATCCAGGCAAGAGTAACAAAGTCTTTCAATAGTGGACATGATGGGTGGAGTGGAGAGAAGGAGAAAAATAAGAGTTGCATTTTGGAACTAGCATTTACAAAATTAGGCCACTGAAATGGAAGATAAGGCTGAGGGAAAAAATGAGGATGGTTGTGGGGTTGTGAACTTGGAAAATTGGCAAGAAAGGATCCTTTCAAAAGAAATGGGGAACAGACTTCCCCAAAAAGAGAAAAAAGACCTATCTGTACAAAAATATAGCAGCTTTTGTGTGTGTGTGTGGTGGCGAAGAATTGGATATCAAAGTAATGTCCATTCATTGGGGAATGGCTAAACAAACTGTGGTATATAATGGTGATAGAATATTATTGTGGTATAAGAAATGACAAGCATGATGACTTCAGAAAAACCTGGAAAGATTTGTATCAATTGATGTATAGTGAAGTGAACAGAACCAAGAGAGAACATTGTGCACAGAGAACTGTGAATGACTTGAATATTCTCTACAATACCAATGATCCAAGAAAATCCCAAAGGACTATTGATGAAACATACTATCCACCTCAAAAGAAAGAACTACTATTGATGGAACAGATTGAAGCATGCTATTTTTCACTTTCTTTCATTTTTTTTTCTTTTAGTGAAGGTTTCTTGCACAAAATGACAAATATGGCTATGTTTTACATAATTATACATGTATAATCCATATATAATTGCTTGCCACCTAAGGGAGGGAAGGAGGGATAAAAATTGGAACCCAAAACTATGAATAAAAATGTTTATTGCATTAAAAAATAAATGGGGAAATCTTGTAGAGGGGGTGCATTGAGGGGAGAATCTCAAGACTTCTATCATGGAAATGTTAAGTTTGTGAAAGCCTCCAAGACATTCAAGTGAAGAGTGGTGACATTGGTTATATGGGATTGGAACAAGATGGAATCTATTCAAACTCATTTCCAACTAAGAACATGAAATTGGGCATCTGAAGACATGGTTTGTGGCTGTGACTCTTATTAACAAACTATGTGATATTAGAAAAGTAACTTAACTTAGTCAGAGAGACAAGGAATTTTTAAAATTGCTTAGGGATCACAGAGTTCAGATCTTTGTTCATTTGTAAAAACATGTTTGTGGGGGCAGGTAGGTTGTTCAGTGGATAGAGCACCAGCCCTGAAGTCAGAAGGACCAGACTTTAAATCCAGCCTCAGACAGTTGATACTTACTAGCTGTGGGACCCTGGGAAAGCCACTTAACCCTAATTGCCTCATCAAAAAAAAAAAGTTTGTGTGTTTTTTTTTACTAGATGCTTCATAAGGTACCATTTAATTCCAACTAATTGTTGCTAAATGTCACAATAATAACAAGCATTCATAGAGTACTTGAGATGACATGTAAAGCACTTTTTAAATACAATCTGATTTAATACTCAAAATCATGCTGGGAGACAGGTTCTATTCTCATTTGACAAATGAAACTGAGATAGACAATGGTTAAGGGACTTTTACAGGGTCACATGACTAGTAAGTGTCTGAAGCAGGATTTGAACTCATGTATTTCTGACTCCAAGTCCAGGATTCCATCCAAGGCACCTTACAATTTCTGTAAGCTAAGGGGTGTGTGTATGGGTATTGTGGGGGCACATGGTTTAGAATTTCATGTCATGAGTTACTATTCTCTCAGACTGTATCTTGGCTATGCTTATGTATTTATATGTTTGATTTGCATCATAATTGAAGTTATTTAAGCCCAGGGATCATTTTTCTTTTTTGTCTTTGTATTCCTAGAACTTAGCACAGTACCAAGTACAGTGAGCACTTAAAAATAATTATTAATTTCTGGAGTTTTCTTCTTTTTCTTCTTCTTCATCATCATCATCACAGAGGCTAAATAAATTGGCATGATTCTAGGGCCCAGACTTTCCTTACAACAGCCTTCAATATTATCATTTAAATATGTCTCTTCCACTCATCCTTCAAATGACAAGGAACAACCACATTTTCAGAACAAGAGGGCATTGAATATAATATATAATAAATACATATTCAATTATAGAAAACATATTTCCCCAGAACAATTAGAAGCCTCACACAATGAGACAAAGAACAAGATAGAAAATCACAAGTATTTGCAGTAGAATTCATAATTCTATCTTAAGTACCTCCAAGAAGCCCGAATAGGACTCTGACTAGGTTTCTATTGCTTATAATTTTAGGGATCCATTAAATATTGTTTCATGATAACATATGATAGGAGATCTCAGTGGTCATACAGGTCAACTTGGATGTGCCTAAAAGTACTAATGATCATGTGCCTAGCATAGTGCCTGGAAAATAGGAGGCTCTTAATCTTAATCCATCCTTGTTGATTTGTTATCTTGCCTTTGCTTTAAGGTCTCCAGACAGGGGAAAGTGACTACCTGCCAGGGTAACAATACCTTCGTCTTTATGACAACTATGATATTGAGGAAGATTTTTTTTGTTACTACATTAAGCCTAATGTTGTCATTTTGTGCCTCCTAATCCTGAGCTCTAAAATGTAGAACAAATATAAGCCTTTTACATTTTTGGAAGACAGCTATTATGCACCCTATCACCCCAAGTCTTCTCTTTTGAAAGCTAACCATGCCTAGTTACTTTTAGCAATGTTAATTGGCTTTAAAGGGTTTCACTGTGCAGAGTGGCCATTTCTGGATATTATTCCGCTCATCAATAACTTTAAAATATGACTCTCAATTGAATATTCAAAGGAATTATATACATTTCCTTTTAATAAGTGGTTTAACCAAGATCCTTTCAAATTTTTGTCCCATCTCTCCTGTCCCAATATTTTCTGTGTAAACTTAGATATGTTGCTTGCTCTCTAGTCTTCTGTTTCTCTTTTTGTAAAATGAAAGGTTAGAAGACATAATATTTAAGGAGTTGTGTTTCATTGATTTCTTTTATAATTCTAACTGGTCACTGGGCAATTCTCTAAGAGCACAATGGTTTTTACCAAAATATTTTTTGGAACATTTGTGAAAAACAATGCATTCACATTGATAACACTATATAAGGGGCAACCCCATTAAGTATAATCAACTCAAAGAAAACATCATCTGTACATAGGGGAATAGAACTCAAGTATTCTTTCACACGTTCTGTGATAGAGTACCACTCTCTTTTTGAGGTGACAGATACAAGATATTCCATTTCCCTTTGTGCTCTTTCCTCACATCTGACTGATGTAACTCCTCTTCCCCTTCAAGAATGACCTTACATCTTCTTCCTGATTTTCCCCTTCCATAAAACTAATTTGTATTTACTTATCTTATTCATGCATGAGTATATGTATCTACTTAATTCACCATCAGTAAAAAACAATGAGTTTATGGAAACAATAGCAAAAGATGTATTATCATGAATATATATATATATATGTATAGATGCATAGATACACATATATATACTCTATATGTATATGCATATATATGTATATATCATATATATACATGTGTATATGCATGTGTATGTGTATGTGTAAATACACTTACACATACTATAGCTCTCAGCTGTAGCCTTTTCTATGGTTTTCTCCTCTAGTTGAGCCAATCTTTTTAATATTTTATCTGCAACTTTTAACACATCTTAGCAAGTTGCATGCACTTAGTAAATGATTAAAATGCTTTTTTTCTTTTATTCATGTATTGTTTGTGTATACATTATTCTTTCCAGCACTAGGATATCATAAGCTCCCTGAAGACAGACTATCTCATTTTATTTGTCTTTGTATCTCTAGAAACTAGTACAGGGTCATTCACATATTAGGTATTCAAAATGCTGATTGAATTTTGTGTATGTGTTTGTGGGGTACTTCAGCTTATCCTCAATCTTCATCCCAAGTTCCCAAATATAATTCACTGTTGAAAAAGATTAGTGGCTGCAGTTCTCCATGGATTCTTAGAATGGAGAATGAAGGAATTTGAAATGATTTGTTCTGTCACCTGTTTGCCCCAAATGACATAATTTAATATGATGGCTGCTTTCCTTTCCTCATTATGCCAGTAAAAGAGAACCACAGAGTACCATAAGTTATTGATGACTCACCACATAAAAAATATGGTTTGTGGAGTTGAAAATTCCATTGCTAAGATTTCTCCCTCCCCCTTAAACTAAAGTCTGTGTGTATAACCAAAACCCCTTGGTAAGTTACCTTCTCAACCTGTCAAAACTACACTGAATAAATATATTAGACACTACACCCTAAAAAGTTGGCAGATATTTTCTCTGGCAAAAATAATGCCCCAGGGCTGATATGACTGGGAGTTGTTGGACTTCACAGCAAGAAAAGGATGCATTAAAGGATCAAATAAAAATAAAAGAATACTCCCTTCTCTGCCTAACCAAAAAATAGGGTAGGGAAAATCAAGAAAGAAGAGAATACAGAAAGCGGGAGAAACCAGGAGCTGATGAGAAAGAAAGATAAGGAATAGTGAAGAAAGATGTCATTCTCCCTCAAGTCCTCAGAACAGTGAGATCAAACTAATAGGTGGAATGAGATTTAATATAATATGAATCTTCTTGGAAAAGAAAAAAAAAACTAGATATAGCTTTCCATAAAGAACTTGGCATGTTAACAGTCTGAGATAGCCAGATCTTTTTCTTCCAGATAAATGGAACGGATTATAAATAGTTATCCATGAGCATTGAGACTCTTTCAATTTGTAAAGTGCTTACCAAATTTCTAAAAATGATTTTTCATTATGCCACTTTTCAGAGAGATTATTGTCGGGGGATGTCATTGATGCTATTTCAGATTTGTCAGATTTAATCTCATGATCTGCCAACTCTTCTCATCCCAATGATGAGTTCATGCACAAGCTGACAAGATGGGCCAATGACTCTGGGCCTTCTAGAAGGCTGTTGAAAGTTTAACACCTCCCCCTCTACCACCATCCACAAATTGGCAGAGCTTGGCCTTAAGAGACTCAGTACTTTCAATAACTGTAGTTACTGTCAGGTAAGATAGTCAATGATTCAGTTCAAATGAGGTCTTTGATAGCAATAGGATAAAAATAAAAGTGCTAGAAATAAAACAGAAATTTTAAATTGATGAGAATGGCAACAGCTAACGTACTAAACCTCTGAGGGAATCCTAGATTTTCTGAGAACATTATATATTGAGGCCCGACTAACCTATTCTAAGGAAAATGACATCTTTTGGTTTCTTTGTTAATTCATTCAGAGAAGGTTAAATAAAAGGCCTAGTTTATGTCAGACATATTGTTGGATATCATGGAACTTAAACAATAATGACCCTCAAGGGTATTATTCTACCATGTACTAATGCAACTAATTTCAAAATATTTGGAAAGTGTAAAGTAATATTAGCATGGAAGAATATTTGTACTTTGGGGTGGAGAAGTTAAAATATTGTGGTAGTCCTTAAGCTGAGGTTTGGAGGAAACAAGGATTTTAAGAGGTGTTGGGATCACCTTTATCTGTAAAAAGGGATGGGGATGGAAGATCCAATTCCTGAACTAGTAGTAATTAGTAACTAGTAGTAAACTAGTAGTAATTAGGCCAGTTTGTCTAAAATATATAATATATGTAGAAGAGGGTAGTTAAGGAAAATCCCCTAAAGGTAGATCAAATGGATTCTGTAGATTTTTAAATAAGAAACAGATGAGTCTATATTTTATCCTAGAGGTAAGAGGGAGTAACTGAAGCTTCTTGAGCAGGGGAGACAGGGTAAGATATATGCCGTATGGTGGTAAAATGGTATAACAGCCAGGTCTCGCTGGGGGGTTGGGTGGGAATGGTTTCAGGACACAGCTTTAATCTGCATTTTTCATATTTCCTCCATTATTTTCTTAAGTCTAGATCATACAAAATCCACAATAATCATAACAACAAAAACAAAACAAATGCACACCCTGATATGTAGCATTGGCTGATTTTCATGATATTGGCATCCACACTGAACATTTATCAAGCTGCTCTTGAGAAGTGGTTTGCAAAGACTCCAACAAACTCCTGCCTTTAGAGATGTGTCTTTAGCAGTTGTATGGCAAATGGATTCTTGGTGGGAGACACCTGTGATTGAAGGCTTTAAATTTTTAGGATTATCATTAGAATTACTTCATGTAGGAAGTGAAATGCAAATGGTCATGTGACCTGGAAACTAATCACTACTAGTCTTATCATGGCAAAGATCCATGTATGCAACATCCCAAACTTCAACAAAGCAAAGATCATAGTCCATTATCTCTACAGCCATGCCACCCTATTCATTCTCCTCTGGATGGTCTCAAGCTTATCAATATTCTTCCTAAAATGGGCACTCCTGGCTCAATACTACCAATAATTTCAAGCCAGAATCCCTTCCTTCCTCATCTTAGTTTCCCACAATCACACCATTTATAAGTTGGGATAGATTAAACAGGGGATAAGTAGGCAAAATTTTACTTATATAAATACAGATATCAAAGGAAATCCAACGTGGAAGCCACAGCAGTTGCTCTCTCTGAGCCTAAGTTTGCTTGAGTGTAAAATGAATGTCTTGGAATAAGTCATCTTGAGGTCCCTTCTAATAGTACAACTATGTTTTTGTTTTTGTTTTTGTTTTGGTGTGGCAATTGGGGTTAAGTGACTTGCCCAGGGTCACACAGCTAGTAAGTGTCAAGTGTCTGAGGCCGGATTTGAACCCTGGTACTCCTGAATCCAGGGCCAGTACTTTATCCACTGTGCCACCTAGCCGCCTCCTAATAGTACAGCTATGAAGGTGTGGATTTGAGTAATATTTTTCTTTCACCTATTTCCAACCTTTGCTTGGGGCCTTCTCTAAATTTAGATTTGAAAAAGAAAAAGAATCTTTTTTTTTTTTTAATAAACTCCTTGAGGGCAAGTCTTTCTTTTTGCCTGGATTTGTATTCTTATTCTTAGCACAATGCCTGGAATGTAGTGACTGCTTTATAAATACTTTATCTAATCAAATCTAATGGTTTTGAGGCTTTTCTTTTGCTTTCTTTTGTTTCTCCCTTCTCCAAGCAGATTTCTAAACCTAGTCAGGTACTAAATAAGTTTTCTCCGCCCTACAGGCTATATTAAGGTGGGCTCTAATTTGGGCTGATTACCAAGCTGGCCCCAACCCACTGTCCAGTATAATGCTGAGTTCCAAGCACTCTGTAACTGGCTGTTACTCACAGCACAAATCAAAATCAATTCCCCTCAGTGCCTAATTGTGCTATTAACTTTAAATGGCTACACAATCTCTGATGAGGCAGGGTGATACTGAGATTTTACAAGGTCCTGCGGCTCTCTTTAAGATTTGATGCTTATAAATAAGTCAAGTGGCCAAGCCATGCTTCATCTATGCCATTACTTATGGGAAAATAAGTCAGGGCTCTCTCTGTTTCTGTCTCTGTGTCTGTGTCTTTCTATCTCCTTGTCTTTGTCTTTTCTTACCCCTCCCTCATCTCTCTCTCTCTCTCTCTCTCTCTCTCTCTCTCTCATTCTCTCTTCATGTCTCCCTTTGTCTCTTTCTCTGTCTCTCCCTGACCCCCAACAGATTAGATGTCTGAATTACACACCTGGGATGCCCAGCAGGGTCTAACTATCTGGCCAGTAGCTCTCTCTTTGATCTCCTAAAGCAATTCAGTTCAAATCCTGATTGTCCCATTTATGTCAAGCAAAAACAAACAAACCCCAAGCCCTATAGACATGTCTGCTCTTAGCAGAGTGAGTCATCAGATACTGGAAGCAGAAACCAACAAATGAAGCTAGAGTTGTAACAAGAATTGCTTTCTGTGGTAAAACACCTGAAACTGAGTCTGGCACAAGAAGTCTGAAGCTCCCCTTCTGTTGTGGAGCAGGAGGAGAGGGTAGAACAAGACCCTCATACGAGAGAAAAGGCACCTGGTAGATCATGGGGAGGCCACTAGCACACAGGAGATAGGAGCCAGCCACTTGGGGCTATGGGGTAGCATCCTATTTTAAGTGATTATTCTTGCTAACTAGGTGCTAAAAGTAAAACCAATTTGTTCCTTCCCCACTGAAGAACTAAAAATGTTACCACTGCTTGTTCATTTTGGTAACCTCTAAATGTGGCTCTTCAGGACATTTCCCACTCTCTCCACCCTGGTTAAGTTTCTGAGCTATTCCTCCCCTTCAGGAATAACCCCCCCTTCCCCCCTCCTTCCCCAGCTTGGGCTTCCCAATATTCATAGCTACTGAGGCAGCATAGTGCAAGGGAAAGAGCCTTGGAGTCAGGACGACTTATATTCATATACTACCTCTGACACTTTCTATCTCAATAACTTTGAGGAAGCTGGCTTTACTTCATGGAACACCAGTTTTCTTATTTGCAAAATGAGTATTAAAAGACCTATAAGATAAATGTCAAAGGGTTGCTTTCAGTAATAAAATACTTTGTTTACCTTAAATTTCGGTCACTTGTCTATCTACCTACCTATCTCTCCAACTATCTGGTAAGCTAGGTGGCACAATGAATAGAACACTGGCCCTGGAGAAAAGAGAACCTGAATTCAAATTCAGCTTCAGATACTTGACACTAACTAGCTATATGACCCTGGGCAAGTCACTTAACCTCAATTTACTCATTACTTCCAGTAATACTGATATATATATATATATATATATATATATATATATATATATATTGTTCCATCAAGGAAACATTTTGTTTCTTGAGGAACAACAGGGGGGACTGTAATGATTGGAATAACGCCACCTGCTGGATACCTACTGTAGAAGAGTTCTGCCCGTGAAGCGAAGGTCTTTGAGGGCAAGACCAGGAGTCTTTTCTTTGGTATCAGGAAGTGACGCGGACTAGTGGGAGGAGGAAGGAGGAGACTGGGGACTCTTTCCTGAGGACGCTGGCGGAGAAGGGAGCTAGAAATGTGCTCTCCCTTTAATAGATAGGAATCTAGGCCTTTATCTCTCTCTTTACCAAATTCTTATTCTCCTTAATAAATGCTTAAAAGTCTAACTCTTGCTAAAGCTTATAATTTATTGGCGACCACTCATTAAATATTTTAGACAGACTAGCTAGAATTTTAGCCCTTATGTACAGAGAGAGAGAAAAAGAGAGAGAGAGAGAGCCACCAGACCCAGATGGATATGAAGGAGAGAGTGAAGTTGGCAACCTTGTACAGCCCTACCTCACTTAAATCCAATTCAGTTCAAGTCATGGCATCACCTCCTGATGTCACAGTTCTCTTTGAGAACAACAACTATATACATCTATATCTATCTATATCTATGTATCTATCTCTCTATCTCTCTATCTCCATACATCTATCTTTTACCTATCCATCTATTTTAAATGTTCTTTTATTTTTACTTTATGGAATACAACAAACTTTTCCATAACATAATATAATAAAAAGATGATTGTACATGAAACTGCAAATCTACTATATACAACTTGCTATTCCTTTCAAATATTCAACAAAATTATCATGTAAATTTATTTTTTTCTTTGTTCCCTTCCCCCACTCCAGAGATGGCTGCCATTAGACACAAATATATATGCAAAATTATTCTATACATATTTCTGTTTTTAAGTTCTTTGGATGCAGATAGTGTATTTCTTCCTATTCTTTCTAGTTAATTTGGGTTGTGTTTTTTATTATTAATTAATATCATATATAGCAGTAAGGAATTGATCATGTAGCAGTTAGCATAGGTAAGAGAAAAGTCCCAGACCCATTTTATCTCTCAGAGATATCACGTGGTCTCAAAGCCTAAAAGGAAGAGCACACAACAAGCAACCATATTCCAAGCCAAGTGTGAGCTGAGCTGGTTACCCTCATGGTCAAAGCTTTTTATACTCTTTTGGTAGAGGAGGGTCATTATACCTTGATCAAAGCTAATTGGCTAATATCATTCAGTTCCATTGGTTGACATGACTTGAGGATGGTCAAAAGAGTATTTAAAAGGGACAATTCCATTATGTAGGTATGTTTCTAAACAAGGATTGAAACTGATCTCCAGGTCTCCCCTAGAAATCCATTATTTTTTTAAATCCATTATCAAAAATTATTTTCTCACATGGTATTTATAAGAGATAAAATAACTTATTCACTCAAAGTCATTGTTAAAACAGCATTGCTGTATACTATATACAATGAACTATATACAATGTTCTCTTGGTTCTGTTCATTTTTCCCTTTGTTATTTCCTGCAAGTCTTTCCATGTTTTTTCTAAAATTACTGAGCTCATCATTTCTTATAGCACACTGGTGTTACATCACAATCATATACCACAGATTGCTCAGCCATTCCCCAATTGATGGGCATCCCTGCCATTTTCAGTTCTTTTCCACCTCAAAGAGAGATGCTATAAAAATTTTAGTATATGTAGGGATCTTCTTTTTTTCCCTAATTATCTTCAAAATTAAACAAAGTAGTCATATTGCTGGTCAGAGGGTATATGTAGTGTCATAATTCTTTGGGCATAATTCCAGATATGTGTTTTCTAACAATCCTTCTATCCATCCATCCATCTGTCCATCTTCTATCTCTAGACCCTACATATGTACACACATATATGCATATATGCATAAATACATGTAGGATTATGTATTTTTATCATTGCCATGGGAATATAAATCATAATTCTTAGGCAACCCAGTGATCAGTCAGTGATTCAAATGACCAATGAACAAGCATTTATGAAGTTACTTTTGTATTTCGGGCACCATGCTATTCCTTGGTAACAAATGGACAGAATGGATAAAAAGGAAGGAGTTTCTGCTTTCCCAAATGTTTCAGGGTTGTTGGTTTTGTTTTTTTTGTGTTTTTTTTTTCTGGAAGGAAACAACATGTACATATATTAGCATATGTAAAATATATTCAAATTAAATATCCCCGATTTGTTTCTTCTTCAGGTAGTTAGCTGAAGAGCTCAGAAAAACCTCATATAGCAAAGAATAATTGAATTGAGCCTTGCAGGAAGATCAGCATTTTAAGAGAATAATACAGAGGCCTGGACTGAATAGAATGAGTTGTAATTCTAGAGGGATAGATGCATTTGGGTAAAAAAAAATAATAATAACTTTGTAAGCATTTGCTGCGAGAGAGCTGCATAGAAAATGCTTGTTCTGAATAAAGATTTTAGAATATTAGTAAACTACAAGTTCAATACCCCACCATTGTGATGTGGCAGCTAAAAAGAAAGCCAACTAATTCTGTCTTAGGGTTTATGAGGAAAATAATAATTTTCATAAAAAATTATGATACGCAATACTCTCTGCCCCAGTCAACTATCATCTGGAGTATTGTGTTTGTTTCTAGGAGATAGAATTTAAGAAAGATACTAATTGGCTCTAGTTTCCAGAGGAAGGCAGCCAGGATGGTCAAAGGCCATTTATGACATATGGATATTTGTTGCATGATCTAGGTATGTTTAGCGTGGAGAATAGAAGACTTGAAGGAGAGTCTGCAATCATCCTCCAGGCTTGAGACTCTCCTAGCTCTATATGGAAGTGGATGGATGCATTTAGTTTACCCTGATATATTCTACTGATGGGGGACATTGACTCATATCTCTCTCCTGAATTCATTCACTATCCTATGTGTACCCAGTAATGAGTTTGACTTGAAATTTATAGTGACCTGTGTTCAAATCCTGATGATGACACTAACTAGCTCTGTGATCATGGGTTAATAGGCCAACTTATTTCTCTGACTCTGTTTTCTCCTCTGTAAAATGGTGACACTAATATATGCAACTTGTACCTTTTGGAGTGTCACGAGGCCCAAATCCAAAAGTGTAGATAATATGTCCTGATCCTTATCATTTTCATGACCTTAACAAAGTCACTTCCATTCACTGAGCTTCAGGTTTTCTTCTCTGCACAACGAGCGGATTGGAATAAACAACATTTGTGTTCCTATTCTGTTCTACACCGATGAAAATGAACAGAAACAATAAATGCCAGCTCTTTTGTTTTAATTTAAGGAAATTTATGATAAATTAAGCATGTCCTTGGGCATATTCTGGTATATTGCATACTTTTTGAAATTTGGGAGAGTGGGGAGAAATGGTTATGAAAATATGAGTATTCATGGCAGCTTGATAATGCTGCTGAGCCTAGAGCCAGAAAAATCTGAGTTCAAATGTGGTCTCAGACACTTAGTAGCTGTGTGACCCTGGGCAAGTCTCTCAAACTGTTTTCTTAACTATAAAGTGGGGATCATAATAGCACCTACCACCCAGGGTTGTGTTGAGGATGAAAAGAGATAATGTTTGTAAAAGGGACTTAGCATAGTGCCCAATGCATAGTAGATACCATATAAAAGCTTATTCCCTGCTCCCCTTTCCTCTACCCTTCTTTATGTCACTCAAAATGCTACATGTGATGCTTCTTTAATCATACATCTCCTTGAGCAGTCTTATCTAAGCGGGGGAAGTCAGGGTGATCACCAACTATGTCCAACTTCTTTAGCCTACTGTTAGTTAGATGCTGTGGACGATTCACCCCCTCCAGCCATCTGTTCCTATTCTCTTTGAAAAGAGATTTACTCCTAATTCCCCAGGGATATACCCCTGCTTTAGATTAAATGGATGCTCCTGAGTTAGACACCCACTTTAATAGAACAGATTTCTCTTTACTCCTTTCAGAATTGTTTTCTTTTTTTCTCTTCTACTACAAGGTGTGTTTTAATCGCTCTCATTTTTTTCTCCCCCCAAACTACACACATGATATTTTCTATACTCTGTCAGACTGAATAAAATCAGACTTTCTGTATTAGCAACATGATTATTCTTTATTTTGGCCATAGCTCCTTTGCCTCCATGATGTCTTTATTATGATTCATCAAGGACCCAAAACTCCACTTGGGAGCTAGGATCAAACATCAAATCCTGTTTGAAAAAAAAATGCCACTAATCTCAAACTACAAAAGTTGGGATGAGAGTGAAAGAGAAAGAGTTCTGGGATCAAAGAACTTGGATTCATGTTGTGGTTCTGTTCAATTATACTCATGTGACTTTTGGGACCTACTAGTCTCATCTGTAAAGTCAATGGGGTTTGGATGAATGCTCTTCAATCCCCCTTATACCAAAACATACACCTACTCCTTTCTCTATTTTAACAGCAATAAGAAATAGGCTTCACACCTCAATCTTCAGAATTGTACATATGAAACATTATTTCATTATGGTTTATACCAAGACCCAAATTAGGCACTGGATATACAGACAAAAAACAAAATCATTGCTCTTGAAGTTCTTACATTCTATTGATGAAAATAACATGTAAAGTCATAAGTAAATGCACGATATTCAAACAAAAATACATTTTGATGGTAGGAACATAGCAACTGGAGGATTAGGAAAGGCTTCATGTAGGAGGTAATAACTACTGATCCTCAAAAAGAGTCCCAGGAATAGGAGGGGTGGGGATGAAAGGCAGAGAGTGGAAGGAGTACTGGCTCTACATTCAAGAGACTTGGAAGAAAATACCATTTTGAACTATCTGTAGTAGTAGTAGTAGTTGTTGTTTTTTGTCCTTCATTCCCGAAAAGGATCATAACATCAGGGCGTTGTCATGATTTGCACTGAATTGGATCTAAGTGAGGGAGGGCTGTGCAAAGTCAACAATTTTACTCTCTCTTCAAGAGGTATCTGGGACTAATGGTAATAAATATATATATATATATATATATATTTGTCTCCTAACTTCAGGGCCGGTGCTCTATCCACCACTGTGCCACCTAGATGCCCCTCTGACTATCTATGGAATCTTGAACACACCTCTTAAACTTCCTGGGTTTAGACAGCTAGGTGGCGCAGTGGATAGAGCACTGGCCCTGGAGTCAGGAGGACCTGAGTTCAAATCCGGCCTCAGACACTTGACACTTACTAGCTGTATGACCTCGGGCAAGTCACTTAACACCAATTGCCCTGCAAAAAATAAATAAATAAATAAAATTTGGGGGCAGCTCAGTGGATAGAGCACTGGCCCTGGAGTCAGGAGGACCTGAGTTCAAATCCAGCCTCAGACACTTAACACTTACTAGCTGTGTGACCCTGGGCAAGTCACTTAACCCCAACTGCCTCACTAAAAAAAAACAACAACAAAAAAACAAAAACAAAAACAAAAACAAAAAACCTTCCTGGGTTTAACATCTCAAACATCTTTTAAACATCTTAAAACGGGGAAGTTGGACAACATTGTTCCTAATGTCTTTTTGCAGTCTCTTCACCTGTGAAACTATGTATATAATCTGATGGGTGAGGGTGTAGGGTGGAGAGTAGCATTCCATTCAAAATATAAATATTGAAATCTCTTTTACAGTACCATTTCCAGTTTTTTTTTTCCTTTTTCATTTAACGATCAGTGTTAATTAGTGGAAAATTTGAATTGTAGAATATTTTAAAACAAAAGTGACTTTAATACGTTCATATGAATGCAGTAACTCAAGCTTACTCTGAATGGAGCCTTTTCCAAGTAGGAAGCCTGCTGAGCTTGTTTTAATGAATACATAAGCCTAATTTGTAATTACCAGCATCCAGTTGCAAACACAAATGAAGGTACTTGAGCCTTTAAACCATATTCCTCTGATATTTCATTGAGGCAAGGGATGTGAAGCATAGATCCCAAAGATTTAGCTAGGGAACTGATACTACCTTGTACATGTCCTAAGGGCTCTTGCTAAAGCTCCACTGATGAATAAGACACTTTTTGTTTGAGGACCAATCCAGATTAATTGATCATCCTTCGTAAGTGGCTAATTCACAGAATCATAAAATTTCAGAGTTGGAAGTGATATAGAGGGTCATTTTGTCCAATCCACCTGTACCCTTCAAAATACACCAGAAAAATGATCGTAAAGTCTTTGCTTGAATACTTCTGATGTAGGAGAAGTCACAACTTCTTGGCATAGCTCTTGTCACTTTGGGAGAGCTTTCCTCATTAAGAAGGTTACCTCCCCAGCTTTGTACAACATTAAATCTCTCTATTTGCCACTCCAACTCATTGCTCCTATTTGTGCCCTATAGCACTGAAAATAATTAAATTCAATCTAATTAAACTCAAAGTAATTTTATAAAAATTTTGTGAATATATTATTGCTAATGGAGATCTGGTACATGTGAAGAACTCACTGTCTTGCTAAGATGGCTTCTCTACCTGTGTAGGATACTGGAGAGATGGTTTCTGAGAGGATCATGATGAAATATGCTTTTAAATTTTATATTGCAGATCATAAGGAACTGGGGAGGGGGGTGGTAAGGGGTATGGCCAGATCTGTACTTTAACAATGTCACTTTAGCCGTTGAGTGGAGAATGAACTGTAGTAGAGAAAGACTTTAGGCACTGAGAGAACAAGGAGGATATTTCAATAATTCAGGCATGGGGGTATGAGAGTCTGTATCAGGGTGGTCCACTATAAGAGGAGAGGAGGGGATGTTATTTTTATATATGTGGAATTGAAGATAACACCAAGGTTTTGAGCCCTCTACAGTCATAGAAAAGTTAGGAAGAAAGGATGGTTGCTTGGAGCAGCTGGTGGCACAGTGGATAAAGCACTGGCTCTGGATCCAGGACAACCTGAGTTCAAATCCGACCTCAGACACTTAACATTTACTAGCTGTATAACCCTGGGCAAGTCATTTAACCCTCAATACTAGACAAACAAAACAAAAGAAAACAAAAGAGGAGGGAAAAAAGGACTCAATAGAGAGAAGTATCATGAAAACCAATAGGGAAGTGAGCATCAAAAAGGATGTCAACAGCATCAACAGCTGCAGTCATCAGATGAGTGAGGAATGAATAATTGATCATCAATTGATAATTAAGAGATTATTATAAATTGTGGAAAGAGCAGTTTAAGTTGGATTATCAGGTCAGAAGCCAGACTAAGAAACATCAGAGGAGAATCAGAGGATAGGAAGTGGAGACATTGATTTTAGAATTTCTTCTCAAAGTTTAGGAAGAAAGGGAAGAGGAATATAGAATGATACTTGAAGGGATGGATCCAGTATGGCTATTTTTTAGTGAAATAGGGAAATATAGGTATTTCATAGATAATAGGAAAGCAAACAGTTGAAAAGGATAAAATGAAGATTAGTGAGAAAATGAGAATGATGGAGGGGTCTGCTTGAGGTGATGTGATGAGATTAATTGTGCATATAGAGACATTTGTTTTGGCAAACTGGAGGGTCACCTTTTCATGTGAGCAAGAAATGAAGCAGATCATGGAAGGCCTCTTAGTGATATGAGATGAGCGGGAAAGAAGAAGAACCTCTCAAAAATGGCTTCTTTTTGCAGTGCAATAGGAGGCAAGATTCAGAAGGTGGGAGGGATGATTTTGAGGAGGTCTGGAGAAGGCACTGTGTTGAGTAGAATGGTGAATTGATTACGGTTATATATTAAGTTTGCTTTGTCATACTGAAAGGTCAGTCTGAATTATGTAACATAATTTTTGGTGGAACCACTAAGGGCTGTTTTGTGATTTTGTCCAGTTCTATTCAGCAGCACATGAATAGAAGCAAAGGCATTGGACAATGGGAGTAATACAAAATTGAGATTTGGCAGAGAAAGATGGGTGATTAGATAAGGGGACCGGGCACTCAAAAAAGGACAATGTAAAGCTGAATTGGTTTGCCAAGGGATCAAAATGAAGAAGGAAAAAATAATATAGTAAGTTTAGGGGTGATGCCCTAGGGAAGAAAAGAAAAATAGGGGCGGAGGGATTGGTGATTACTTTAAGAAGGAAGAATATGTCTAA
The DNA here is from genome assembly GCF_019393635.1 of Dromiciops gliroides. Lineage (NCBI taxonomy): Eukaryota > Metazoa > Chordata > Mammalia > Microbiotheria > Microbiotheriidae > Dromiciops > Dromiciops gliroides. The sequence goes on from NC_057862.1 coordinate 686,399,709, forward strand.
AGGTTGCAAGATAGAAGGAGAGTTGCAATGACAACCAATTATAATCTGAAAAAGGATTTTTAGAGTGCATGAGTATGGAAGTTGAACACATATGGGTGATGAATAAGTTCAAGAGTATGACCTATTTCTGTGCTGAGCAGAGGGTGGACTGAAGTCGGGTTTGGCAACTGAGGTGCGATACAGCAGTACGCCATGCAAAATGAGTAAATTGAAATGAGAAGTTTTGTGTATAATACAATAATGCATAGTAAAGTATCAGAGAAGTTTAACAAAATTCCAAAGAAAGTCTCCTTCCAGTTCCTCATTTAGGATGCTAAGATGCTATGATCACTGCCTGCCCATCAGTCCTCCATCAAAAGGGAAAGTGCTTTGCAAAGCTGACAACTCTGTATGAGTGGGAGCCACTTTGATCCAAACAATGCATAGTAAAATTAACAAGTGATGAATGGTGTTCATGTTTGCTCTTCCTGGGGAAAGGCTAATAGCCATTAAAAATACTCCTTTGTGTTCTAAGAGGCCCAATTTCAGATAAATAGGTTAGCAGTCAGCCCTATCAGTAGTCAGAGAACAGAACTGTCCACAGAAGCAAAGTGGCTAATTGGCTGCTAGTTGAGGGACTTCAGCCATGATGCATACATGAGGCATCTGTGATCTGGACCACACTCACCCATTTAGCCATCAGAGCTTTGTCCCTGTGCTCTGGGTTGAAGTCACATTGTATCTCTTTCTACTATGCTGGAAAGAAAAGTTAATTAAATCCACAGTTCATTGGCAGTTATTCTGCAGCATCTCCATAGACTAACCCAGTTTCGGGTTAATGGCCTCACCACCTGGTTTCTTAATCTTTCCATGCCAAATACTGGGTCTTTCAGGCCTTGATGTAAGGAGAGTCTTTTAAAATAGCAATTCTTGTTGGCTTTACTTGGATTTTTAGGCTTATCCATGATTGACAGGGACCAGTTTCCAAAAGGAGAGCTTAATACATTTAGTTTCTCTGTCTTCTTCTATCTGCCCCACCCTTGTTTTATTCTCTCCTCCTTTTTTCCTCTCCTCTTCTTCCTCCTTATTTTTCTCTATCTCTTGATCTGTGTTTCTGCCTTTCTCTGCTCCTCCTCTTCTCTCTCCCCTTTTACTGTTTCAATTGGTCTTTCTGTGTGTCTATCTCTGTCTCTGTCTCTGTCTGTCTGTCTGTCTGTCTGTCTCTCTCTCACTCTCACACAGAAACATACCCCTTCATCTCTAGGGTTATGTCTCTCTGTGTCTATCTCTACATCTCTTCTTGACTTTCTATCTCTCCTCTTCCTCTTTCTATATATGTCTCCCAGTCTCTATCTTTTTTTCTCATTCTCTCTAATTTTGTGTCACTGGCTCTGTGTCTCTATGTCTTTCTCAGTATCTATGTCTCTGTGTCTGTCTGTCCATTTCTGTCTGTCTCTGTCTGACTCTGTTTCTGTGTCTCTGTATCTCTCTGTCTCTGTCTCTCTGTCCCTGTCTCTGTGTCTGTCTCTCCCCCCCCCTCTGATGAAGATGAGAGAAGAAAATTTCAGCCTGATGAATTTTCTGAATTGCTGGAGCTTACACTCTACATTTACTTCCTTTTAATATCACTGCCACTGCATTATGCAGAGTGAAATAGATTTAGCATGAATGAGAATACTTCAGAAGTTTAAAAACATAATTTAATAAATGAGTCAGCAGAAGCCATATCAAAAGGACTCTAAGAGATCCAGGGCTCAAGATCTGAGGGGGAAATAGAAGAATGTAAGGAGAAAGAGAGATATAAAGGAAGGAAGGAGGGAGGGAGGGAGGGAAGGAAAGAAGGAAGGAAGGGAGGAAGGGAGGAAGAAAGGAAGGAAGGAAGGAAGGAAGGAAGGAAGGAAGGAAGGAAGGAAGGAAGGAAGGAAGGAAGGAAGGAAGGAAGGAAGGAAGGAAGGAAGGAAGGAAGGAAGGAAGGAAGAAGGAAGGGAGAGATGAAACTGGGGAAATAATTATTTGTGCTGAATTTAAAATTTGCAACAACTCCACGAGTACTTGAATGTCTTCAGCTTGAATTTGTCTGTACTGCATAAATAAGGAGTTGGGTGTTGCCATCATTTAAAAATATATCTCTTTTGACTTAATAGCATCTCGGATACTAAGGTTTTAAATTTTCTCTGTTAAATACTGACATTTGAATTTGCTTCCCAAGCTGTCTGAGTGCCTTTTTTTCTTTCTTTCCTTATTAATGCAAATGACCTATGATTTCATCACTGTCACAGCACAGACCCGTCCCAAAAGGTTATAGGTCTAGACCTGGAAAAGACCACCTAAGCTACCTAATTGCACCCAACCCCTTCATCTTCCAAGGATAGAAACTGGAGACAATAAAGTGAAGTGACTTCTCCACTGTCACACAGGCATTGTCAAGCGCAGAACTGGAATTCATCAGATTGTAGGCTTTACAGCTGGAAGGAAGCTGAGAGATATTCTAGTCTACTGCTGATGTTAGAGAGAAGGAAACTATAGCCCAGAAACGTTGTGAGCTTCTCATGTTCAGAATGGTTATGAGTGTCACAGCTGAGATTCAAGCCCAGTTGGTCTGACTTTAAATCCAGTATTTGTTCCCTTTAACACACTATTAGGAAATTAGTGAAGAGGTTAATAAATATTTATTTCCTTTAAAAATTCCCCCTGCAGAAAACCATCAATCCCTGAGCTCCTGGGAGTTAATGTGGTCCTCAGCTGACAGCTGTATATGGGCTTTGTCACTAGGACACTTTTCCTTCTGGGTGCAATTTCCCAGGGTTCCATTGGTTTAGCATTCAAGCACCCATGATCATGTTCCTCACTGTGATGACTTATTTGAGGGACATGTTAGTTATGAAACAGATACCATTAATTATGAGGAATGAGCTGATAGAGATGCCTTTCAAGTTGAAAAAACCTTGGAGTGGTTTCTGAATCACTAATAAAAGTCAAATTAATTTTGAGCAAATTATTTTTGTTATATCGTCTAATAGCTTGGAATTTGATTCATTTTTATTTGGGAGAGCTGTGTTTAAATTGTATTCTTTCCCTGAAAATGGATAGTTGTAGTATAAACTAGGGAAGAATATATAATACAGCCTCAGAGGAACTGGGATCTCAATACAAATAATTTATGACTTTTGTTATATTTAGTCACTCTGCTCCTCAGGTTTCTCCTCTGTTAAGTTGTAATGTTGGACTAGATGACACATCAAGTCTTTTCCAATTTTATGTCTATGATCCTCATAAAAATAAAGCTTAAACTATCTTATTTTGAAGATAGTACTACTCTTTCATCTCACTCGAAAGAGAAATGGATGGGCAATCATGGAATCGAGTTTCCAATCCCACCCTTTGTTTCTTATTACCTGTAAGCCCTTGTTCAACTCCCCTACTCTCTCTGAGCATAACTAAGCTCATTTTCATCCAAGCACCATTCCAGCTCTGAATAACCATTGATAGTCTCTGACATGTCTTCCTCTACAACATCTCTCCAATATGTCCCCTACTCTTCTCTCATACAGCCCCTACCCTAATTCAGCCTCTCATAACTGCTCCCTCTTGTATCCCTTTGTCCCTCACCTCACTGTAATACATCCTCCACATAGCCAACAAAGTGATCTTCCTAAAGTAATAGTTTGACCTTGTCATTTCCCTCCTTAATAGACTTCAGTGATATCCTTTTGCTGCTTTTATATAATACAAAGTCCTCTGTTTCCCATTTTAAATCTTCCATAATCTAGACTACCTGTTCCAACTTTGTAAACATTATTTCCCTTCACATGCTCTATGGTACTTCCCTAATAACCTACCTGCTTGTCCTCATAAAAGCTAGTTCCATCTTCCAGTTTTGTTTTTTATTTAAAACTTTTCAATTTTTATTTATATTTCTTCCATACCTCATCCAATGGAAAGTTTAAAATAATCCTCATAACAAATATGACTTGTCCAGGAAAAAAATCCTCCATTGGTCATGTCCCAAAAGATAGGTATTATTTTGCATTTCTGTCCATTGCCTCTCCTACCGGAGGTAGTTAATGTCCTTCATATTTGGTCTTCTGAATGATGATTTGTCAAGAGATTGGTAAGAGTCCCAAAGTCCTTCTAAGTTCTTTTTCTTTAAAATGTTGTCTTTTTATAAACTGTTCTCTTAATTCTGTTTACTTGACTTTGTATCAGTTCATAATGGTCTTTCCCTTCTTCCTATGAATTGTCCATTTCATAATTAATTATGGTGCAATCATATGTCATTACTTATGTCATAACCTATTCAGACATTTTAGAATAGACAGGGTATGGACAGTTTAACAATTATTTTGCATAGTTCAAATAACTTTTCAGAATGTATGAACCAGTTTACAACTCTACAAACGATGCATTTGTGTATCTGTTTGCCTGCTGTCCCTTTAACAATTGCATTTTTTTCTTTTGTTGTCTCCGCACATGTGATAGGGATGAGTTAGAACTGCAGAATTGCTTTAATTTTCATTTCATTATTTTTTAGTGATTTGGAGTATTCTTTCAGTATGATTTCTTCCTTTAAAACTGCCTGTTCATATCCGTTCACCACATATTTTTAGACAATGAGTGTTTTTCTTATCTTTCCCTTGTTTATCTTGGCTAGCCTTTATCCGAGAAAGTTTCTGCAAAGATATGTCTCCCTTCCCCTCCCCAGTTACCTGTCTCCCTAATAACTTTAATTGCATTTGCATTTTTATACAAATAAAATTTTCCATTTTTTTCTTCAGGGATTCTATTTGTCCGCCATCTTTCATTTTTGTGACTTTTCAAGGTTTTACTGCCTGATATATACTTTCTCTCCTCTGCCTCACAGAATACCTAGCTTCCTCTATAGTTCACTTCAAATACCATGCCCTACATGAAGACTACTCCTATCCCCTGTCAGTCCCCACCCACCAAAAAGCTTGTTTAATCGGTATGTAACTATTTATTATACTTATAAATAAAACCTATACTTAAGTGATCACATAACAGAGTGCTTAGAAGTTTTCCTTAGGTTCAGAAAGATCTGAAATTAAAATCATCCTCTATCCCACGCCCCCAACAAGGACCAAACAAAGAAATGAACACAGTGGCTGTGTGAGCTCGATAAGTCACCTTATCTCTCAATGTAGATGAGAATTTTGGACTGGAAGATGTGTAGTAGATGCTTTTGTCAAAGAAGTTACTCAATGGATTCCCTCCATCAATGAAATCATGGTTAAGCATTCAGCACATACTTATTAAATACCTATCATATGTCAGTTACTGCTAGGCACAAGAGATACAAGTACAATAATGTATGCCCTTTTGGAATGAGTCTGTATGTTAATGATCTAGTCCATACCTATGGAAAGTTTGCATTTACTCTCTGTCTCTCTCTACGCATATATATGGAGACAGAGAGACAGAGAGATGGTCATATATATATATACACACATATATACATATATACATGCATACATGTGTGTGATATATATGTATACACACATATATACATACATACACATCTTTACATTTCTATCTCTCTACATATATTTGTATGTGTATATATTGTGATAAAATAATGGGACCCACCTGGAGATTCTTCTAAACTGATTGTATCAAGTGAGAGTGATTGACTGCTGATTAGTCTACTTCAAAGTTAACTAGATTGTAATCACACCTGGCTAGCCCTGGCTAGAGAGAGACAGAGACAGAGAGATAGAGAGACAGAGACAGAGAGAGACAGAGAGACAGAGACAGAGACTTGTATATTTTCCTTGATGAAATGCAAGTTTCCTGAGCAGGGCCTATTTTCACCTCCATCTATCTATGACACCAAGTAGAATAGTAGGGTATAATAGGCGCTTAATGAATGTCCTTTGAGTGATTAATCAATTAGATTCAAGTTAGCAAACAGTTAGGAATCCCTTTAGAGAAGTGAAGAAGACTCTATCCCCGGGAATGACCTGCTGAAAAGGCTGCCTGGGGCCCAATAGCTAGCTGCTTCTTCCCAAATACTCGTGACTTCAATCATCACAATTTCAAAAGGAAAGTGATACTTCTGTTTGATGGGGAATATTCTGGTTTTCTTCTACTGCTAAATGGCCCCTACAGTCTGACATCCTAATGCACAGACAGGCCCAGAGACTGGAGGACCTGCATTCTTCTCTCAGCTGGGCTATTGATTCTCTCAGTGACCTTGGGGTTTTTGCTTATTTATGCTCTTTCTGAGCCCTCACAAAAGTTTAGTGGTCTTAAATTGATGTTTCTATCCAACAGCACTGTTATCTTTCAACTTATACTCCAGCCCTCCCTCTGCCTGGTAAAACAGGCTGGTTTTCTGTAAAAGCAAATACATTTAAATGATCATTATAGCAATAATGATGAGAATAATTATATTTACATGTATATTCCAATTGAGCTTTTTTTAGAATTACCATATATAATTGTATCATATATCCTAATTAAGTTTATTTTTAGAATTTCCACATGTATAATTCAAACATCATTTTCATATATGCATATGCATACATGCATATGTGCCTACACACATGCACACACATATATGTATATATTTTCTAAATAAATGTATTTGGAACAGGAACATCATATTAGGTAAAATCATGGTCTATAATTGAATTGTATAGATAATACTTTCTCAATTATAAGATAAGGGACTGGGGCAGCTAGGAGGCACAGTGGATAGAGGACCAGCCCTGGAGTCAGGAGGACCTGAGTTCAAATCCGGCTTGAGACACTTAACACTTACTAGCTCTGTGATCCTGGGCAAGTCACTTAACCCCAATTGCCTCACCCCCCAAAAAACCCCAATACCAAACACATAAGATAATGGACTTATAACTGAAAGGGAAATAAAAGATAATAAATTCCAACTATATCATTTTACAGATGGGAAAACTGAGACCCAGAATGAAGAATTGACTTTTCCAGGGTCAGACAGCTAATAAGTATCTGAAGTGAGATTAAAATGCGGGTATTCCTGACCTTAAGTCCAGCACTTTATTTACACACACACACACACACACACACACACACACACACACACACACACGTGTATGTGTGTATATATATATGTATATATACCCATATATATATTACAAACCATATTTTAAAAAGTCACATTTTCTTTATATAGAACACTTATCTCCAAATTATGAGGAAGAAAAAACTTAAAATATGAAGATCTAACTGAGTAATTTAGAACTATATAGGAACAGGATGAAAAATCAAGCATCCCTCTCATCCTGTCCACTGAAACTGGCCCAAAGATATTTGGAGTGACACTGTTTAAAATAAGCCTGCTTCAAAACACTTTACTTCAATTGCACGTGAAAAAGATCATTTTTCTTCCATTGAGCCATAGTCCGCTATACACTAAGCATAAAAGAAGAGTGACTGCATGGTGACATAGTCTCAGAACTTTTTTCCTATGGGAGCACCATTGGAATTCTAGAGGCACTATATAGTCATGTTTTGGGTAGATTAGTGGCCTTGGACTTTGGAAGATCTAAATTTTACTCCTGCCTTTGACACTTCCAAGCTATGTAGGTCTGGGTGTCACTTAATCTCTCTCTGCCTCAGTTTCCTGTTTTTGATTATCTTAAATTATCCCTTTTACCTCTCAAGCTATAAGTTCATAACAAAATGAAAACCAAAATAATAATAAAAAATAAAAAGGAGTAAAATGTTCACATCAACTCTTTCTATTTGTTGACCTTGCTTTTTTTTGCTCTAATTAATTTAGATCCTTATATATACTCTATACTTAAATATATTAAGATGCTATTCAGTCAGTAACTTTAAACTTTTTTTTCCTTTTTAGAGAGTTGCAGTCTATTAGCAGCCATGGCCTCGTGTGACCTATTTGTAAAACATCTTAAAAATGTTATGTGAATAGATTAACTTATGGTACCTACTTTGTTGTGAATAGATTACCTAAATTACTCTATTCATTTAGATGCCCGTCAACTGGGAGCAATAATCTTTCTGATTCCATAGAGAAGCTGTCTACTGGGAGACGTGAAAGGATGGTGAAGGAAGCATATGTGTGTGTGCTTAATGAAAAAAAAAATAGCTTAACCTTATAGGTATTTCCCAATGGAATGTAGTGCCTCAGGATGTAATGGGGTCTCTTTCATTTGAGGTCTTCAATGAAAAACTGATGAATACTCACTGGACATATTGTAGAGTGGGTCCTTATTTGGCTACAGGTTGAACTAGAGCCCTCTGAAGTCTACTGAAACTAACGTTCTGTGATTTGTGACCAAATATCTAAATAATGCAGGAGAAATCAACGTAAGAGAGACCTTCTGATGATCCAAATCTAAATGATTCTGAGAAGGAAGGAAAGAGGAGGAGGTTTTGATTCCAGTCTGGCTGCATAGACAAGTGCTTTCAGAAAATCACTCTAGTGGGATGGACTGGAATGAGGAGATACTTGAGGTAGGCTGACCCACCAGAAGGCCATTACAATGATCAAGGTGTGCCATGATGAAGGTCTGCATTAGAGAGATGGAAGTGACAAAGTGGGGAAGGGGGTCTTGAAAGAGTGATGGACAGGATTTAACAACAGATGGGATATTGAGGGCAGTGAGAAAAATTGAGGAATGGAGGATGACTCCTAAATTACAAGGCTGGTGGACTGGGAAGATGCTGTTGCTCTCTACAATAACAGAAAAAGGCAGGGATGTTTAGGGGGGAAATAATGAGTCCAGTTTTAAGTATGTGGAGTTGAAGAAGTCTACTGGACATTCAGTTAAAGATGTCTAAAAGGTAGTTTAAGTAATGAGATTGGAAGTCAGTGGAGAGTTAAGAGTAAATTTGAGAATCAGTTGTCTACAAATGATAAAGCAAGGGGAACTGATGGAATCATCAAGTGAAGCCGTATAGAGGGAGAAGAGAAGAGAGCTCAGAAAAGAACCCTGAAGGACATCTATGGTTAAAGGGCATGATCTGGAAAGAAATCATCTCATGGCTTGAATTTTATAGTAGAAACTCATTATCTTTTATAAGTTAACCAGCAACAGATACAGACCCGCAAATATCCTTGAGAATTTCACGAATAAACAGGACATTTTTTTTCACAGGGAAAATGGGTTTCTGCAATTGCCCACATATAACTTTGTTCCATAAAAATTTATGATCAACGTTTTAACAGATGCTGCCATACCAAATACTCATAATATTCCAGGTCTATGGATTGAAAAACCTTTACAGTACGAGACTTAGCTGGAAAAATCAAATCCTGAGTGAATAAGATGAAGTCCATATGATCGCTATTGTCCTGACTGCTGTTGGGGATGTCATAATGATGCTCCCAGTGATCCTAGAACAGATTAATTTCCACTTCAAGAGAATTCTTTTAGAAGCTTTCATTTGAATGCTTTTCACTCAGTCACCCAAATATTAAAGTAAAATGGTAGTGGAAAGTTACTGACTTTTTTACAGGACTATTTGTATCTGAACTCTATTGGAATGCAAAGAAAAGAAAGATAATTTTAACAACTTTTCTTCTTGTTGTTACGACAATAGTAATAATGTATTGAAAATGGGGAATTTTCGGGCAGCTAGGTGGCACAGTGGATAAAGCAGTTTCTCTGGCTTCAGGAGGACCTGAGTTCAAATCTGGCCTCAGATACTTGACACTTACTAGCTGTGTGACCCTGGGCAAGTCCCTTAACCCTCATTGCCCCACAAAAAAAAAAAGGGTGACCCTTTCACAGACTATAAAAGTTTTCCATCATCCTAAAGACACATTGATTCATTTAAAAAATAAGAGATACATTTTTGTTGTTGTTTGTTTTTTGAGGGGCAATTAAGGTTAAATGACTTGCCCAGGGTCACACAGCTAAATAGTGACAAATGTCTGAGTCTGGTTCTGAACTCAGGTCCTTCTGAAGCCAGGGCCAGTGCTTTATCCACTGTGCCACCTAGCTGCCCCCCAAGATACATTTCTTTTTTTTTTTTTTTAGTGAGGCAATTGGGGTTAAGCGACTTGCCCAGGGTCACACAGCTAGTAAGTGTTAAGTGTCTGAGGCCGGATTTGATCTCAGGTACTCCTGACTCCAGGGTCGGTGCTCTATCCACTGCGCCACCTAGCTGCCCCTCCAAGATACATTCTTAATAGGTGTCACCATACCAAAAACTCATAATTTCCAAGCTAAATGCAACTAAAAGCTTTTGAATTATGGAGAACAGGCAATTTTTTTGAGAATCTTTTGGGATAAGGATGAAGGACATCTTGTCCTATAGTTTACTACTATTCCACTGAGGATACTCTTTGTGAGCCTAAAGGAGGATTACCTTATATTCCAATATATTTTAACTAAAAAAGTATTTCTTCTGTGCAGTAGTCGATAAAAATTGAATGAAAGAATAATAGCAACGTAGTGACTTGTTTCATGACTTTCTGAGCATGACTGAATTTGATGAGAACAGCAACAACAACAACATTTAATATTTATATCATGCTCAAGATTTCCAAAGCACTTATCAGAAATTAGCTCAGTGGATTAGAAATGAAAGTCTATAATCTTCAGAAGAAGGAGCCATCATTTGAATGAGAAAGCTTGTAGGAGTGGAACTAAGTTTTCATTTGTGTATGAAGTCTCTTGAGTGATATAGACTCTACACCTTCCTGTCTTCCTCTCTCCCATCCCACAATTGACTTAAGGTATTCACATATAAAGAGGTCTCCCTCAACTTTTCCTTACGTCACCAGAATTATAACAGACTTCTAGGAGAAAGCCTTATTAGTTAGTAGTAATTTAAAACAATGCACTAGAAAATTTATGCTTTAAAATAATTGTTTCACGAAGAGAATATCTAAATAGCTGAGATGATTTTTTCAATGAATTAAAGACCTAAACGTATTTAAAAGTGGACCAAATCAGATTAAAAAAAAAAACTCAAGTGTTATTAAAATGATTGAAATAATGGGGTTAAAAGCCTAATTTTCTCGCTTTCACACAATTACAAAGAAATTTATGATTAGACAATTAAATATGACCTGGAACTTAGAAAACATGGCACATTTAGCACTGTACAGCATTCCCCAGATCTCTGCCGACACATCCTCCTGACAGCTTGAAAGGCACCATACAGAATGCACTTTACACACACGCACACACACATACACATACACACATCTTGTTAGTGCTTCCCCTTCTCGGGAGAACAAAGGGAACGCATATTAAGTTGGGACTTTGTAAAAAGTGATGTGATTACAGAATCAGTGGGCTGAAACCTTTTCATGGGGCTGACAGCTGAAGGGAATCATGTACATTAGCTCAGAGTAATGGAAATAATTAAAGGAGAAAAAGAACACTCAAAAGGAATAGTACCATAAGTAAAATGAAGTGGCTAGGCAAATGAGCTAGAGGTGGTGTCAAAAAGCTGAGTTTGGGAGTGGAAAACTTGCTAAGGTGATCTGTTGTTTTAAATATATTCAAATATATTACTCCTCCAGCTCTGTTTTAACCTATGTGTTGTCATCTCTATCATTGCTGAGAGTGGCACTTTAAACTTGAAAGGAAAAGAAGAGAAGAGAAGAGAAGAGAAGAGAAGAGAAGAGAAGAGAAGAGAAGAGAAGAGAAGAGAAGAGAAGAGAAGAGAAGAGAAGAGAAGAGAAGAGAAGAGAAGAGAAGAGAAGAGAAGAGAAAGAAAGCAGGAGAGGAGAGAGAAGAGGAGAGTAAAGGGGCAAGGAAGGGAAGAACTTGGAAGATTCATTACCAATCTCCATATTAGGCTGCATTCTCCTTTGAAAGGGAACTAGTGTGACAAATTGCTGTGCCAATCTAAAGTAACAGTACCTTGAGTCCTTGAAACACTGATGGCCAGTAGACACACAGGTCCATAATGTGTAATAAATAACCTTGTTGGGGGCAGCTAGGTGTCCCAGTAGATAGAACATTGCCCCTGGATTCAGGAGGACCTGAGCTCAAATTCAGCCTCAGACACTTGACACTTACTAGCTGTGTGACCCTGGACAAGTCACTTAACCCTCACTGACCTGCCAGAAAGAAAGAAAGAAAGAAAGAAAGAAAGAAAGAAAGAAAGAAAGAAAGAAAGAAAGAAAGAAAGAAAGAAAGAAAGAAAGAAAGAAAGAAAGAAAGAAAAAGAAAGAACCTTGTTGAACTGAAAAGAAATCATCAAACAACATATACATATAACTTCATAAATGGGATGACCTATACAAAAGAAGAAAAAAGGAGGAGAAAGAGGAGGAGGTGCTGCTGCTGCTGATGATGAAGAAGAAGAAGAAGAAGGAGGAGGAGAAAAGGAAGGAAGAAAAAAGGAAGGAAGGGAAGGAAAGGGAGAGGGAAGGGAAAAAAGAAATGAAGGAATGAAATCAAGGAAAGAAAGGGGGGAAGGGAAGAGAGAGGAAACAATGAAGGAACCAAGCATTTCTCATGCGCCTTCTATGTGGGGTGTAGTGTGCTAAGCAAATTATAACAGGATCTCATTTGATCCTCACAATAACCCCATGTTTTAATTATTTTTCTTTCATATCCAATTCTGTGTGACCCTTATGGAGTTTTCTTGTCAAAGATACAAAAGTGGATTGTCCTTTTCTTCTCTCCCTCATTTTACAGAGGAGGAAACTGAGGCTAACAGGGTGAAGTGACTTTCCCAGGCTCACCCAGCTAGTAAGTTTCTGAATCTAGATTTGAACTCAGGTCTTCCTCAGTTCAGACTCAGTACTCTATCCACTGCACCATCTAGCTGCCCCCTACAATCTGTGGGGTAGGTGTTATTATTTTTCCTGTTTTACGCTTGAGAAAACTGAGGCAAACAGTAGTCTAACGACTTGCCTAGAATTACACAGCTAGATATTGTCAGGATTGCCAAGTGTCAGGAATTGTGGAAGAGGCCGGATTTTGACTTGACTCCAGTCCTAGTGTCCCCTGGAGAAGGAAGAAAAGGAGAATCGAGAAGAGGATGAGAAGACAGAGCACCACCAACTGCAGATGAAACAGCCCAGCACAGTATCCTGAGTGCTGAAAGTGGAAGCCAGGCACCTCCTTGATCAGATCTGAGCTCCTGTGACCTTTGAGAAGTAAAGTCTCTGTCCCTCAGTTTCCTCATAGATTGAAGCAACAAGAACAACCACCAAAAGCTACTTTGGCCCAAGATCCTATCTTCAGAGCTTCAAGGGATCTGAGAGGTCATAATGTGCAAACCCATCAACTCACAGATGAGAAAAAGCCCAGAGATGTTTAGTGATTTCTTTCCAGGCACAGGGCTCATGAGGATGATGAGGACGATTCAGACCCTGGCCTTCCTGCCTCTAAAATCTTTGATTTTCCCATTTTACCACATGTAAACTAACTAGTCCTGAAGGTTTCTTCCCCTTGTAAATTAATCTATATCCTGATGAACAACAACCACAACCACATAGGTGAGACAATCGCATATAGGTTATGGAGCTCTGCACTTGGGCTGACTCTCTCTCTGATCATGGACAATAAATGATCATTGTTTGGGGGTCGGGTACAACCTTGGAAAGGCATTTAGTTGAATTCTTTTATTGTACAGGTGAGGAAAACGAAGCATAGAAAATTTAAGTGACATGTCTGAGTTGCCCCCCCCCCTCTCCTTTCTTTTGGGGTGAGGGCAATGAGGGTTAAGTGACTTACCCAGGGCCACACAGCTAGTAAGTGTCAAGTCTGAGGCTGGATTTGAACTCAGGTCCTCCTGAATCCAGGGAAGGTACTTTATCCACTGTGCCACCTAGAGCGCCTCGCCCCCACCCGAGTTTCCTTAGGTAGCCAATAACAGATCTGGATTCTCATGCAGGTCCTCTGAGTAGAAATACACAATACTTCTCAATGTGTCACACTGTCTCTAGATTGCTGTCTCAAAAAAATCTCTGAAACTTGACAACCAAGTTTGATACCTGGGTTACTACCATCTAGTCTGGTAGTGAGGATAACCACATCAATTTAAATCCACACGGTTGATATATCCCCAGCTTGCAATTAAGGAAATATTTCGAACAAATACAGAGTCAGGATGGCGTAAAAATCTGGGTTCAAGCCCTTTCTCTGATAAATATTGGTTTTCTTATCACTAGGTCTCCAGCAACTATCTCAGAATATAAGCTACAGAAGAGTTGCCCAAATCTGAGTCAATGGGCTGGGGGTTGGGGCAGTTTTCACATCATTTTCCTCTCTAAAAGCTGAATCACAAATCCATACCAAAAGGAATAACAGTAACCCATAGAATAATAAAGTTTTAGAATTAGAAGGGAAATCAGAGATTATTTAGCCCAACCCATGCCTAAACAAGAAGTCTTTCTCTCTTCCCCTGCACTGTGTCTGTAACTGAATAGCTTCTATTTTTTTAAACAGCCACTGGCTTCTCACTCTATCTCCCTCCTTGGGTGGGTGGGACAAACTCAAAGGATTAGGAAAAGCCAACTTTAAGTAGAAAATTTTAATAATGTGCTTAATTCTAATGAATCACCTTACTTATTTAAATGGATCAAGCTTCTGTTGAAAACATTTCAAGGAAACATCCAAAGGAGGAACAGAGGGCACCCCAAAGAGAAAGATATTCATGGAGGGAGTTTGGAGTCGCTATGATTTTTTACAAACTTAATGTCGACTCCAGCCCAGCGGACTCACTACGCAGAGGATCCTGGGGAAGAGACTGGATATGGCATACACCAAGCATGTCAAACTACAACCACCACCACTGTAACCACCATCTGCCCTCAGAACCTGATAGAGCCATGCGTATATCGATGTCCCCACTCCAAATGTCAGACCGGCTTCCAGTCCACCCCCTGAGCTATCATTAAGGGAAAATCATTGTGGAGAAAGTGTCCATCTTCCTCCCCACCAGAAACAACTGCTGATCAATTCCTATCCGCAGGCAGAAGGTCACAGGTGTTCAGGGAGCAGCAGTGACTCCGACCATGCCTACTTCTAGGTCAGCTCTTGAAGCCATCACCTGGGAAAGCAACTCCTATGGAGGAGCAGCAAAATGCTCATCAGCTGCACCCCCTGCAACCATCACAGAGAGGGGAGGCAAGGCAGCTTAGCTGAAACAGTGGGGCACCCTGACAGAGAGGCTGGAGGCAGCATGTGACATTAAACTAGCACCCCTGCCTGGATAACCATCTCCCCTCAGACCCTGACGGGGATATCCCAGGAATGTGGTAATGTTTCCAGCCCACTGCTCTCTGCCCTCATACTAGAAAGCTACTCCTGTTGAGATGAAGCCTAATAATTGTTCCTGCAGGTGTGAGACTACAGGAATCCCCTGAAACAAAGTTCTAGTCACCAAATTCCTGGCCTTTCAAATGGTTCAGTCTGTGAAATTCATAGGACTTCATTTGTACAAATGCCAACTAAGAAGAGATATCAATATCTGTTGTGTAGCAGCAAACCTCAGGCCCATGATGCTTTTACGTATGATTCTGTCTCCCCACTTTAGAATGGAGGTTTGGTCTTACTTTTCTAATTGTGTCTATAGTACTCTGAACATACTAAATACTGATGAAAACCTTCATTCATTCACTCATTCATTCATTATACATTCAGGTCCTCCTGAGGATCCAAAGTTAAACATTTGAAGATTGTGCCTTTCCCTTGAGGCAGCTGGGTCTCCCAATGGATAGAGTACTGGGTGTGGAGTCAGGAAGACAAGAGTTCAAATCCAGCCATAGAAACTTCCTAGCTCTGTGATCCTGGGCAAGTCACTTCAACCTCAATTTCCCTTAATCCACTGGAGAAGGAAATGACAAACCACTCCAACATCCTTGCCAAGGAAACACCTTGCTTATTATTGGTGAGCTAGGGTCCATACGGTAGGACAGAGTAGGACATAAATGGACAACATCACTTGAAGCCTGTCTAAAGAAGAGTTGACTTTGCAAATGAGGGATGGGAAGAGAATTAGCATTTACTTAATGTTCATTATATTCCACACATTCCACTAACTGCTTTATAACTATTGTCATTTAATCCTCACAACCAACTTTATCAGAGTTGAAGAACCTGAGACAAAGAGAATTTAAGTGACTTGCCTAGGGTCACACAGTTAGTAACTGGACCAAATTTGAACTTGTCTTCCTGAAACCAAGTGCAATGTTTGATCTACTGCACCACCAACCTGCCAAGGACCAGAGTCCTCCATGTTTGCTTTCCATATTTAGTGTTTAGTCTCTTTGCCCTTGTTCTGGGTCACCAGGAAGTCAGGGTGTTCTTCTGGATAATTAATGAGTCAACAGACATTGATTAAGTACCAATTATGTGTCAGGTACTGTGCTAAGCACTGGATAGAGAGTTAGATTTATAGGCAAAAGATGGGAATGTGAATTCTGACACAATTAACATTTATGTGACTCTAGCTAGACAAGTTCCTTAACTTCCCTGAGTCTCAGTATCACTATTTAGAAAATGATATAATAATAGGACTAATGGTGATCCAAGCTATTGTATTGTTGTTGTTTGGTCATTTTCCAGGCACGTCTGACTCTACATGACCTCTGGGATTTTCTTAGCAAAGATACTGGAGTGCTTTGCCATTTCTTTCTGAAGCTCATTTTATAAATGAGGAAACTGAGGCAAACAGGGTTAAGTGACTTGCTCAGGGTCACACAGTTCCTAAGTGTCTGAGCCTGGGTTTAACATCAGGAAGATCTCTTCTTGACTTCAGGTCCAGTACTCTTTCCATTGCACCTCCTAGGTGCCCCAAATTCTTGTTACCAAGTTGGAAAAGCTACGATGCTGCATCTCTCTTTCAAGTACCAGACTAGCAAAATTTTAAGAGGTTTGAAATCAGAAGGGTAGTCATCAATGGGTGAATATTTGGCTATTATAATTCTGAAACTATTTTCTAAAGCAAAGGGTGTAGTTGAATGTGTCCATAGGAATAAAGTTACAAAGAGAGCTTCTGAAGTGTTATCATATATACATACAACACAGATGTATATACATACATGTATATATGTGTCCGTATATGTACACACATGCCTAGAGACATACATTATATAAATAAAATAGATTGGTAATTTTGTTTTGTCTTATTGGATTTTATTTCCCTACTGCTTTTAGCCCCACCCTAAATGGAAACATTTTTTTAAGTAAGCAAAATCAATAAAGAGATCATATATGTTGGGATTTGCATGATTCTGTACCTATCATCCCCTCCCCTCACTATTGGGATACCAAGAAGAGGGAAGGGGAATGTCACTTGTTCTGGGAGATCACAATTGGTCATTATATTGACTCTAAATTCATCCTTTCATTTATATCACTAAAATTCTATAATATCTTGTTCTCTTAATTCTCTTTTCTTCATCCTGCAAGATCTAATACAAATTTTTTCTTGTTCCTCTAATTCTATAGAGTCGATATTTCTTCTTATTTTGTGGGACAATGAGGGTTAAGTGACTTGCCCAAGGTCACACAGCTAGTAAGTGTCAAGTGTCTGAGGTCAGATTTGAACTCAGGTCCTCCTGACTCCAGGGCCAGTGCTTTATCCACTGCACTACATAGCTGCCCCCATCAATATTTCTTAAAATAGGTCATTACATTCAAATACCATAATATGTTCAGCCATTATCCTCTGTTACAAATTATGGGCTACCAGTTATACTACCCATAAACAAAAATACACTGAATAAACTGATAAATAAAATTTAACATTTTTAGTTACACTGAATTATTTGGGTCCTTTCTGGCCTCTTACCACCCTATGTATATGCCCAGTAGTGCATTCACTTAAAAGAGTCTTGGTACAATGGGAGATTCCCACCTTCACATTCCTGCCTCTAGAGTTTTTGAAGAATTGTCATACTTACTTTTATTCATTTATCTTTCTTTCAGCCAAAAAGTAATTAACATGTTTTAATGTACAAGAAATACAGCATATGCCATCAATCTTCAGCCTAGAACGCCTAAGAACCATAGGGTCCAACTCCTTCATTTTATTCAAGGAAATAGATTCAGGAATTGAATTTTTTTCTAAGATTATACAAGTAGTGAGGCTCAGAGCAGGGAGAAGAAATGAGATCTTCTGACTTCAATTAATAATAATGAAAAAAAATTATAACATTTTAAAGTTTTCAAAGCAAATTATGTACAGTATATCATTCCATCCTCACTACCCCCCTATAAAGTAAATATTATAGACAAGGTATGAATATCTATATTTTGTAAATGATACTCAGAACATTGAAATGACTTGCCTAGCATCACACAGTAGGGTAGGTGCTCTGCCCATCATGAGTTCTGATTATTTTAAATCATTGACACTTCAGTAATAACCACAAAGCAAAAACATCACAAAGTAAATCCCTACATATGGTGGGGGAAAGGTTGAGGAATAGTGCTTGCTGACCACAATTGCTCTTCTCTTAAAACTTGGTAGGGGGGTAAATTGAATGATCATGAAAACCCAGTACTCTTTGACTTCCTAAAATGCTCCTTTTTTCTTTTGATTTGGAGACATGAAAAAGCTTTCTGTTGTTTTCGAGCTTAGCAAGAGAGACTTTTTCGTCAGGCACTTAGGAAATGATGGGTATATTTGTTCCTGATATACGGTACTAAGAAGAGGGCTATTTTGTAGATCCATTGATGCCTTGAAGGTACAGTGCTAGAAAGACACCCACCATCTAAAAACTTTGAGTGTACTCTGACAGTTCAAAACCATCAGAGCCCAAGACACTGCACCAGCATCCAATGATTTTTTTTTTTAAAGTCAGAGGTAAGATGGAAAGAGGTAATATGACACTTTGGCATAAGAATAAATTTTTTGATTAAAAAAAGGTAGTCATGGAGAATCATAAATGAAGCTCTTATACCATGGTCTTCTGTCAAAATGGTTTGGCTACCAAGATGGGAAGTTGATTAGCATTTAACACGTGGGTATTGATATGGGCAGGGAAGATCACAAACCAGTCCTGGCAGTGCTGTCATAGAACTAAACAAGACTTCCCAACTTCAACTGGGTGGTCTGTTTTCTTTGGAGTGTCAGCCCATTTGAAGTGCCAGCAATGACAGATCATTTGAAACACAAATGTCACTTGGGAAATTGTTATGCCTTCAGTTAAAATCAAAATTCAAATGATTAGCTTGGGGGGGAATATGAGCCATTCTAATCATTTTGCCATTTGCTCAATGAAACTCAGAAGGATAGTAAAATGAAACAGAATGGCAAGGTCCTTCCCAGACCTCTTGTGCGATGAAATAAAATGTCACTTTAAGTCTATCATTTTCCAAGGCCCCAAAACCCACTTTATGGAAAATCAATGGAGCCCATTTTTCATTCTAGCAATCTATTGTTTGCATCAGGCAGACAAGTTATTTAGAAAAATTAAGAGAGTTCAGTGGGGTTGAGGAAGAGCTAACACTAAACTTGATTTCTGTGATGTGTCTACATATGTTGTTGCTATTAAGTTATTCAGTGGTTTCTGACTTCATGACCCCATGCAACCATATAGCTTGCCAATGCTGTCCATGGGGTTTTCTTGCCAAAGATACAAGTATGCTTTGCAATTTCCTTTTCTAATACATTCCCATAAACAAATAAATGCATATAATTGTGAGATATACATATTTAGAGAAAGAAAGCTACTGTGCTCTTTCTATATACATGCACCCAATAGTTCTCTCTATATATGTATGTATATAAAGCGAGCACAATAACTGTATATATGTGCGTGTATATCTATCTATCTATCTATATCTATATCTATATATCTGTTGTTCTCTCTATGTGAATATGTGTGTGTATGTATGTATGTATGTATGTACTGGAAACCATAGGTTCAGAGATTCAGACCTGGAATAGAGGGTAGAGGCAATCTAGATCAATCTGGTCATTTCACAGATAAGGCAACTGAGGGGAAGTGAGAGGAATTTATTGGCCCAAAGTGCCATAGGTCAAAGGCAGCACAGTTGTGATTTATTTGGAGGGGCTCTAATTCCAAATTTATCACTCTTTCCACAGTATCACACTGACTTCCAGAAAGGCAGAAGATTTAGAAATATTTGCAAAAGAAAAATTGGTGACTTGAGAGAAATGGACCTCCTTATTTTCTGCATCTTGACTCTAGCTCCCTAGTAAATACCTAGAATTAATAGCACTTTGAAGTTTCAAAACACTTTAAAAATAGTGTCTCACTTTTTCTTCACAACTTTGTGAGGTAGGTGCTATTATTAGTCCTGATCTAAAGGAGAAACCAAGGAAAATTGAATCAGAGATTAAATGACTAGTCCAAGGTCACACAAATTATAAATGTTTGAAGTTGGTGCTGAGTTTGGGGCTTTCTGACTTGAACTCCAGCACTTTATCTACTGTGTAATCTAGCTAACAAGCCTTGTCCTGTAGCTGAATCCTTTAAATGGTGTGATAAAAGCATGAGCAATGCTTTTAGAGCTGTGATTTAAGTCAGCAAATATTTATTAAGTGACTATTCTATTCCTACTAAGATATTGTGCTAAGTTCTGAAGATACAAAGAAAAGTTTAAAAAAAATTATCTGGAAAAATATTAATGCCTTATGAGTAGGCAGAGCCAATATAATAAAAGTGACAATCTTATCTAAGTAAATTTATTTATTTAGTGCTTTACCAATCAAATTATCAAAAAAAATTTATGGAGCTAGACAAAATAATAATAAAATTCATCTGGAAAAACAAAAGTTCAAGGATATCATGGGGATATATGAAAAAAAATACAAACGAAGGTACTCTAGCAGTACCAGATCTCAAACTGAATTATAAAGCTATAATTATCAAAACAATCTGGTACTAGCTAAGAAATAGAGAGGAAGGTCAGTGGAATAGAATAGATAGAAATTACATTATATTAAATGACTATAGTAATCTAGTATATGACAAACCCAAAGATCCAAGCTTCTGGAACAAAAGCTCATTATTTGACAAAAGCTTCTAAGAAAACTGGAAAACAGTACGGCAGAAACTAGGTATAGACCAACATCTCACACTGTATAATAAAGTAAGGTCAAAATGGGTACAAGATTTATCCATAAAGGATGATACCATAAGCAAATTTAGAGCAATCATTTATCTGTCAGATTTCTGGACACCACAGGAAGAATTTAGGACCAAAGAAGATATAGAGAGCAAAACAAAATGTAAAATCATTTTGATTATTTAAAATTAAAAAGCTTTTGCACAGACAAAACTAATATAACCAATATTACATGGGAATTAGACAACTGGGAAAGATTTTTTTTTTTGCGGGGCAATGGGGGTTAAGTAACTTGCCCAGGGTCACACAGCTAGGAACTGTCAAGTGTCTGAGGCAGGCCGGATTTGAACTCAGGTACTCCTGAATCCAGGGCCGGTGCTTTATCCACTACACCACCTAGCCACCCCTGGGAAAGAAATTTTTAAACAAATATCTATGATAAAGGCTTAATTTCCCAAATATATAGAGAACTGATTCAAATTTAGAAAAATATAAGTCATTCCCCAATTGGTAAATGGCAAAAGGATATGAAAAGGCACTTTTCAGACAAAGAAATCAAAGTTAACTTTAATCATATATAATCATATGAAAAAATGCTCTAGATCCCTATTGATGAGAGAAATGCAAAGTAAAACAACTCCAAGGAATCACCTCATACCTACCAAACAATAACACCTAACAAAACCAGAAAATATTGGGATGTGGTAAATCTGGGATGCTAATCCACTGTTGGTGGAGGTGTGAAAAGGTCCAACCATTCTGGAGAGCAATTTGCAACTATGCCCAAAGGGCTATAGAACTGCCCATACCCTTTGACCCAGCAATACCACTGCTAGGTTTATATCCCAAAGACATCCCCAAAAGGAGAAAAAGACATATGTGTACAAAAATATATGTATAGCAGTTCTGTTGGTGGTGGCAAAAAATTAGAAATCAAAGGAATACCTATCATTTGGGGAATGGCTAAACAAACTGTGGTATAGGGTGGTAACAGAATAGTATTGTGCTATAAGAAATGACAAGCAGGATGACTTTGGAAAGGCCTGAAAAGACTTGTATGAACTGATGTATAATGGAGTGAGCAGAACCAAGAGAACATTGTGCACAGAGACAGCAATATTGTTTGATGAAGAACTGTGAATGATGTGACTATTCTCAAAAATACAATGATCCAAGACAATCCCAAAAGACTATTGATGAAACATACTATCTACTTCCAAAGAAACAACTGATGTTGATAGAACAGACTGAAGAATGCTATTTATCACTTTCTTTCCTTTTTTTCTTTTAAGTTTTCTTTTACAAAATGACAAATATGGTAATGTTTTACATAATCATACATATATAACCAATATCTGATTGGTTGCTGTCTCAGGGAGTGAGGAGGGGGATAGGAAAGGAGGGATAAAAATTGGAACACAAAACTATAAACAAAAATATTTATTACATTTAATTGGTTTTTTACAGGGCAATGAGGGTTAAGTGACTTGCTCAGGGTCACACAGCTAGTAAGTGTCAAGTGTCTGAGGCCAAATTTGAACTCAGGTCCTCCTGACTCCAGGTCCAGTGCTTTATCCACTGCGACATCTAACTGCCCCTGTTTATTACATATATGTATATATTATCATTGCTCTCCAGGACCTCACAGTCAATGGTGGAGAAAACATGCAAACAATGTACACACAAGATATAGACAAGATAAATGGAAGAGAGCATGAAATAGTGAAAAATGAGATAAGCAGAACCAAAAGAGCATTGTATACAGTAACAGCAAAACAGGTTGAAGAGTAATTGTGAATAACCAAAGTTATTCTGACTACTATAAATACTCAAATCAACTATAAAGGACCTATAAAGGAAGCTGCCATCTGCCTCCACAGAAAGAACTCATAGACAGAAGAAAGCATAGTATGGTTTTACATCCATTTATAAATCTGTGTCAAATGGTGACCTCTAGTGCAGGCTGGGGAGGGAATAAAAGAGACAGTTCAGAAATTAAAATAAAAAAAATTTAAAGGATAAATGGAAGATAACCTCAGAGAGAAGATACTAGCGTTGGGGGCTTAGGTTGGGGGGGTGCACCTTAGAGCTCACATGGTCTTATACTTTAATTTTAAGGAGGACACAGATATCATTTATTCAAGGTGATTTGTACAGGACCAACACTATGATGACCATCATCACTGTCACAGTCACCAATATCAATATCATCTTTGTCATTTTTATCATAACCATAATCATCAATAACAATAAAAACATTTATTAAAAAATAATTATGTGCTAGTCACTGTTGAGTACTAGTCACATAGCTTAATACATATGAGACAGGGAAGCTAGGTGGCACAATGGATAAGGAACTTGCACTGGAGTCAGGAGTACCCGAGTTCAAATCCTACCTCAGACACTTAACAGTTGTGTGACCCTGGGCAAGTCACTTAGATATGAACTTGTCCCTCTGTCCCCATGACTATCTGAATCAAAGTTTCAGGAGAGGAGCATTGATTTATTTGTGCATTTGAATCTTCCACTGCAAAGAGAGTACAGGCACATGCTTTATCCTTCTTAAACACTTGTTGACTGTTGACTTATCAAAGGTCCAAAGATACACATAAATACAAGATAAAAAGATAAAATGCTAGCTATTGAGCTACTATTTCTTTGTGGGGGCCATATGAAAAAATCAGTTTTACAAAAGATACACAGAAGAAAGAAATCCCACTGTGGAAAATCATTATTCCAAGACACTTGCTCTAAAACTTAACAGTGTTAAAGATTTACTTGGAGTATTTGGAATTTATGACTTGACCAGGGTCATACTATCAATAGGGGTCAGAGACAGGATTCAACCAAGCCTTTAAGACTCCAAGCCCAGCTATCCATCTACAATGGCAAGTATTGGCCTGTTACCAATACTGTTTCATTTGACCTTCACCCCAATCCTGTGAGGTAAGAGGACCTTCAGGCAGCTTGACGCCAGATTGTGCAGGACCTTCAATTGCAGGACAAAAATTGTTTGAATTTAAGCTGAAGGCAGAGTAAAGCAGATGTTGATGAGGCCTTAGTAGAAGCCAATCAAGAATGACCTTATATATCTTTTCTAATCCTTTGCACAAAGTCCTAAGTTAAATTCTGATTATAAGGTGGTTAACTTTCATAATTTACTGGATGTTAGGAGATGTGGTTAGCAGCTTTCCCTGTAAATTAGTAAATTAACTGGAAGGTACATTGAGTATTTGGTGGAATTGTACCCTTCTCCCTGTACCTCTGCTAATAAAAGTACTATCAGGCTAAATGGGGAAATGCAATCATTTTTTTTTTTAACATACAGGAGAAATGTGCTATGGTGCTGTGGATAAGGGACAAGAATTATGTACACAATATGGTATGAGGGGTGTATGTGGACTTGTCAGTCTCTCTCTCTCTCTCTCTCTCTCTCTCTCTCTCTCTCTCTCTCTCTCTGTCTCTCTCTCTCTTTCTCCAAACATGTATTTATGTATATATTTAACTATGTGTATACGTATGCATATGTATATATGTATATAAATGTGTATTTTATGTGTTTCAGTATACTACATATGTGTCTCTACATGTTTTCTCTTTTGATTCAATTTTTTATTTTTTAAGCTTTGTTTTAAATTTATTGTTTTATATTAAAGATACTGGAATATTTTGACTACTACTATACTTCTAGAATATCCCACTTAGAATATGCCTCTTTCAGCAAATTCCCCCCCAAAAGGGGTCTCCCCTTGTAAAGAGAAAAAAAATAGTGAGAAAAAAGTAAACCATGCTTAACCAAAACCAACTGCCATAAAAACTAATTCAGAGAAATATAGAACATTGCTGTCAAATAATCCTCCTCCACCACAACCCTATACTCATCATACTCTCAGAAGAAAGACTCATCTCTTTTCCAGGATTATGCTTGCTTATCCTAATTACAGTGTTTAATTTCCTTTTATTGCTCATTTATACTATAGTAATAATGATTTCCCTTTGTTTCCTGCATCTGCTTACTTCACTCTCCATCAATTCCAAAAACTTTTTTCATGTTTCTCATTTTATTAATCACAGTTTATTAATATCCAATTACATCTATGTCCCAATTGATAGACATCTTCAGTGTTAAGAAAGATCTCCTATAAAACAGCACATATGCAGACAATGTTTTACCCCCTTTTCAAGAAAATTCACTTCTGTTCTATCCAATAGTTGGTTGCTAACCATATGTTAGAATCTAATTATTAAACATTTTTCTAGACCATATGATTACAAAATATACATAAATAGATCCCGACCTTCAAGGATCAGTCTTTCAGTAATTTAGCTAGTATTTAAACACCAGCTATATATCAAGGATTGTGTAAATTTCTGGGAATACAAAGGCAAAAACAAAACAAACAAAAACAATAGTCCTGGTCCTCAGAACCCACTTTCATTTAATTGGAAGGACACTAATATACATAGATATCCAGATACTCCAATAGATCTATATTCTTATCAATTTGGGAGTTCTCTCCAACAATGAAACTTCAGCCTATCTTGATCTACTCATACTGTGCAAGTCTCTTGTCAGTATCTTCTAAGTTTGCAAAAAGTGGTTTACCCATTATGATGGAAGCCTTCCTCATTTCCCCATGAAATTGTGATGTTATCCTTAGAATCCTGGCTATCCCCATGATACCCTTCAAGGGAATTGCAGAAACAAGTAAGTGTAAAACCTACAATGGAAATTCAAAGTAATTTTAGAGGGGAACATTACATTCATTCTAGAGTTTTTCCATGTTTCTGTATGTGCCCAACCATTGTTTAGCATGAGAGAAGAAATGCAGACCTCATTGCCCTTTATATATCTTGCTATTAAGGAAGGTAAATAAGAAACCAATTTGGACCAAGATTTAAAGTCTATACCAACTCTCCTCATAAGCACAGAAGCAATGAATACAAGTCAAAACATAGCATTTTCACAGGCAAATGGGCATTTACATACCCAAGTGAGCTGTTAGGAATATAATTATCCAATTTAGAATGGAAAAGGCCAATTTGCACATGAAAATGAGGATTCTCCAGGCCTGCTCAAAGATAGTCTGGGGTCTCTCATGAGAAACCTATCCAGGAATGATGATTTACAATTTCTATGCCAGGGAGCTGACTTTTGGGGAAACGGCCATTTTTTTAAAGGCAAGAACAGAAAAGAGCAAGTGGTTTGGCAAGATTTGTCTGCAGTTCTGCTGCAGTGGTGTGGTGTAAAATGTGATCACATTATCTCTCCAAGGATATTGTTTTTTATAAATACCACAATTCTTATTCTTCCAGCCTGGACTGGGTCTCAAAGGTTTGCAAGATAAGATTGAACAATGGAGACCATAACAGGAGCTAGGTCACTTTAATGAAGGAAAAAGGGCATTCAGGTTCCATGTAAACACCCAGCACTCAAAAATAATCATTAGCTCCCCATTGCCTTTAAGAAAAAAAATATACAATTCTGACATTTGTGGCTCTCTACTGTCTATTTCTCACCTGCATCTGCAGTCCTATTTCATAAAACTGACCTTCCTTCACTCTGCTGCAATTAAACTGGCCTTCTAGGTCTATCCTGAATATAGTTCCATTTCCTCCTTCTAGGCTATTGCCTAAGTGGTCCCCCATGCATAGACTGTTCTTCCTCCTCATCTCTGCAAATAAATTCCATAACTTCCTTCAAAGCATAGCTCTACTACTAATAACAATACCAGGCTTTTCCTGATGCCCCAGCTATTAGGCTTTCTTCATCTTTCAACTATTAGATAGATAGATGAATAGATAGATAGATAGATAGATAGATAGATAGATAGATAGATAGATAGATAGATGATAGATAGATAGATAGATGATAGATAGATAGATAGATAGATAGATAGATAGATAGATAGATAGATAGATAGATAGATGATAGATAGATAGATGATAGATAGATAGATAGATAGATAGATGATAGATAGATAGATAGATAGATAGATAGATAGATAGATAGATAGATAGATGATAGATAGATAGATAGATAGATAGATAGATAGATGATAGATAGATAGATGGATAGATAGATGATAGATAGATAGATAGATAGATAGATAGATAGATAGATAGATAGATAGATGATAGATAGATAGATAGATGATAGATAGATAGATGAATAGATAGATAGATAGATAGATAGATAGATAGATAGATAGATGATAGATAGATAGATGAATAGATAGATAGATAGATAGATAGATAGATAGATAGATAGATAGATGATAGATCGATAGATAGATAGATAGATAGATAGATAGATAGATGATAGATAGATAGATAGATAGATAGATGATAGATGATAGATAGATGATAGATAGATAGATAGATAGATAGATAGATAGATAGATAGATAGATAGATAGATAGATAGATAGATGAATAGATAGATAGATAGATAGATAGATAGATAGATAGATAGATAGATAGATAGATAGATAGATAGATAGATAGATGATAGATAGATCACATTTACTTATGTATATGTAGAGGTAGTTTGGTAATACAGGTGATAGAACATCGGCCTTAGCATCAAGAAGTCTTGAGTTTAAATCCAGCCTCAAATAATTAATAGCTCTGTGACCCTGAGCAAATCATTTACCTTCTTTCAGACTCAAGTTGCTCACTATGTAATGAAAATAAAAAATATCTCTTTTATGTTCTTGTATTGTTATATTTTGTTTGGTTTGTTTTTGGTGAGGATGAACTAAGTTAATGTGCTCAAACTTTAAACAGCTATGTAAGTCTTTTCTAGTATTACTACTATATAGTATACTTCCCAATAGAATGTAATGTCCTTCAGGGAAGGCTTTTTTTTGGGGGGGGTGAGGGTGGAGAAAGAAAAGGATCTTTTGTATTTGTAGCACATGGCACCAGCGCCTTTTACACAGTAGGCAATTAATGAATATTTGTTCAATTGGATTTGTTTGGATTCCATTCTAAACCTAAAGGAGAATCTAAGTACCACTGTATGGGATAATTATGGATTTGAGTCAGATTAAACTCTAAGGATGAAATCTGAAAGATGCCTAGTCACTACCCTCCCCCCCCCACCCAGTCTCTTACTTTGCCTAAAAGTTAATTGCTTGTTAAATCCTCACTGTCTCCTTTAAGTTTTATTGTTGAGATAATGGATTTGGGTCAGTTCTGTAAACTTTGGGGATGGGGTCTGGAAGATATCCAGTCCCCCAGTAAGTTTTATTACTTGTCACAGTTTTACCAATTAATATTATTTACTTTACTTCTGCTTAGTTCCCACATTCCAGCTACACCTTAGTTTATGGCCTGTAATAAAAATATGTGTCATCGAATAGTCATCTTACTCCCATCTCACATGTCAGAATCCCAGTCTCTGTCATGGATTAATTGCAGTCA
Organism: Dromiciops gliroides; assembly: GCF_019393635.1. Classification (NCBI taxonomy): domain Eukaryota; kingdom Metazoa; phylum Chordata; class Mammalia; order Microbiotheria; family Microbiotheriidae; genus Dromiciops; species Dromiciops gliroides. The sequence continues at coordinate 686,428,096 of NC_057862.1, forward strand.
GATAAGGGAGTGATTTCTGTCTCCCTCTTTCTTTGACATTCCTCAGACTTGTTGCCCCCTTCCCTTTTCCCCTTTGTTCTTGGACATGTCTCCATACATGGATCATGAGCTAAGCACACACGTTGGATGAGACAGGATTGGATGTTAGATTGTGAGCTCATGATGTGCATATGAAGGTTCCCCCTCCCCTTAAGATTACTATAAAGGCCTAGAGGATTGGGCCTATCTTTGCAAGACTTCAATATGTAATTGAGTTTTGCTCATCTTCGCAAGGATGTAATGAACCTGTCTCTGCTTGACTTGGTGGTCTCCTCAAGTTATTTGGGTAAACTGAGGCAGTTTGTCCCAAACACAACCACCGAGTGAAAATCCCATAGAAAAAGAACAGATCATCTTGGAAGGAAATCACAAGATCATACGGTCTCCACATTGGAAGGAACCATAACAACACATAGGGCAAATAATACATGAACAAGAACCATCTTTATTATACACGAAAACCCGCCCATTCTTTTTCCTTGATGGGATCCACTTAGGTTAAGCCACAGCCTTATGAACCAGCCCATTCCATTTTTGATAGTTCTAATTACTCAAGAGTTCTTACCCCTATTAAGAGTTTTTTTTTTTCTCTTTGCAACTGGTTCTTTCTTCAGTGGCCAAGTGAAATAGATCCAACAGGAAAGCCCTGTATGACACTTGAAGACAGATATCATTTCCTTCACTCTCTCTTCATTGACTCTTTTCCAGGCTGAATACCCTCAGTCCCCCCAATAGATACTCTTCTTGCATGATCTAAAGACAATTTATCTTCTTGCTCACCCTCCAAAGGAGTATCATAAGAGTGAGTTGATTTCAAGCAGGGTCAAATGTAAACCCATCTGAGGAATAATCCTAGCTGCTTTTTGCTTTGCTCTTAGAAGTCCTACTGAATGTCACAGTCCAGATCCACAAGGAATGTGGAATAACCTATTTGGCTCAGTCCTTATTGGACTCTAACATTCTAGGAGAAGTCACTTAACCTCCACCTGTATTTTTAACCTGACCCCATTCTGCATGTCCAGATCTTTCCCCAGGCAGGAAGAATATAAACAAACCTATTTCAGGAGCTGTGTGACATGACATTTAGTCTCTCTTCTTAGGGTAATTGCATTTCTGATTCTCTGATTTCCTACAAAGCCACAGGAATTAGATGTGGAAGGACCTTTAAGATCCTTTGATCTGCCACTTCTGTTTACAAATGCAGGGGAGAAAAAAGGCCCAGATTGTTTAACTTTCTGAAAGTCACATTGATAAAGAGGCAGAATCCCTCTCAGGTACCAATATATTTTTTTATCTAGCGCAGGGTTGGTTTTTCTTCAACCTCAGCCCTAACCCTGGAATTGGGAGCTATCTGGTAGCTCAGATTTCTATATCATATGTGAATATGCAAAGTGTTTTCCTCACAATTGTCTTATGACACAGGAAGGCAAGTCCTCATCTTACCTGTGAAGAAACTAAGTCTTAAGGAGGCGATGTGACTTGCCTAGGGTAAAAAGATTTAGGCTGGAGTTAAACCAATTAATTCTTCCTCACTGAAAGTCCATAAACAATTCACTACACCATACATTTTCTTATTAGAAGTATTATCTGTGCTGATGAAATTATAAAGCTTTCAAATTATCAAAATGTCAGTCATGGATGTCATTTTTACTCTGTTCCCTGTCTGTCTACCTAAACTCCACAGTTTTCTGGTGATTAAATCTGCATTCTAAACCCTTTAAATAAATTCCATTGATCCTAGATTCATTCTGTACTTTAGCTAAGATGATCTTCATTATTATTACTTCTCCTAGTTATAGAGTGAACTCTTGACTGGCTACTTACATATGTGTGTATATATTTGAATATATGCATCTATGTGTGTGTATATATATAATATATATATATATTTGAATTTATGTTTGCAGTTTTCATATGAATGACTGCTTTATAATAATAATACCAGACAACTGGTATCATTGTTCTGTTGTTGTTGACCTGTTTCAGTCACATCCAACACTGTGATCCTATTTAGGGTTTTCGTGGCAAAGACATTGGACTGCTTTACTATTTTCTTCTCTAGATCATTTTACAAATGAGGAAACTGAGGCAAACAGTGTTAAGTGATTTGATCAGATTCACACAGCTAGTATATGTCTGAGGTCAGATTTGATCTTAGGAAGACATTTCTTCCACTTGATTCCAAGCCCAATGCTCTATCCACTGGGCTCCAAGCCATCCATGATACTTCTACATGAATTCCTATCTTAGCAGCTTCAATTAGTGACATTCTCCCATCATCTTAGCCCAAATTCCAAAAGATAATATGACACCCAGGCTTACTGATTGGCTGTCACTGTGGTCTGTGTCAGAAAAGCAAGGACAACCCTATATTGTTACAAGTCTTCTATGATGCTATTTTGTTCTATAGTGATGCCACATCTGAAAAATTCCTAACCACAATAAATCACAGTTTTGTTACCCAAGTCAGCACACAAGAAAAATGTCCTTAAATTGATCTTGCAATTAAAGATTTGAGACTTAAGCTAAATCATATAACTTAAAGCCATTCTTTTGGGAGAGACTGAAAAATCACCACATGGTAGCAGAGACCACTGATAGGAGTCCCATGGAGGGATGCTCCAGCATACAATGAGATTGTTCTTGGAAAATTAGTACAGAGGTTGAAGAGCAAAGTCAAACCAATGAGTAAATCTTGTCCAGAAAAGGAAATAGGGCATCTGTCTCTCCGTTAATTTCCTAATTTTTTTTAAGGTAATGAGTCCACTGTTTCAGTCCTGCTTCAGTAGGACAAGTGTCATCTACACATGATAAATTTTACAGTTTCCTAATCTTTTTGTTGTTAAATGCACAGCCTTTAAATATCTGTACCCTGGGTTTAATAACTAATAGTCCAACTTCATTTATAGTGCCGGTTCCTACTATTCACAAAATGATGCAAAAAACAATTTCTATATTGTGTAAACATTGGAAGAAATCTAGGAAACTCAAAATAATCAGAAGAAGGCAATGAGTCTCAAAAAACCCACTTCTAATTAATATTTGCCAATATCAGAAATAAACAAATGGTTTAAAATAGTTCTACATTTATTTTGATTTTCTTAATTTAGAAAAAAAATATTTACCTTTCAGATGTGGGTTAGATGTCAAGTAATGATTACCTATAAATCAATTGAAACCAGCCCTATAACAAGGTTGCATATACAGATACACAGATCAATTAGAAGGAAATGATCATCATAGGACTGTATTACTAATGAGAATAGCATCTATGAAATAACTTTATTCATTTAATTAAAAAACCCATTATGGATCTCATTCAAAATGCTGCTCAATGAACTCTTCAGAATAAATTTAATTTATTTTAGTGGAGAGTTTGGAAATGTTATTTTTGTTTGTTTGAAAAGATGATAAAACAACAGACTCTCAGGAAATATAACTGAATTCCAAGAAACCTTACAATGAATGTTTTATAAGTTATAATAGTATTAAAAATAAAACAGGGAATAGTGGTATAGTTTTAGAACGGAGAGAAATCTGCTTCAGGAAAGACCAGGGCAATGGTTTTGCTCCTGGGTAATAATAGAGGGGAAGGAGTGAAGAAAGGATTCAAAGAAAGAGAATGAAAAGATTTTTCTATTTCTCATGTTTGTAAAGTATCCTTTCAGAGAGATATGGCTTCTGGCCGAGATGACTTAGCATCTGAGGGTATAGGAAGCAATGGTATTTGTGTGTTTATTTTGGGTTGTTAGAATTGTTGTTTTATTCTATCACATAAGGACTGGAAAAAGTTTCATACATCTCCTTAGATTCCAACTCAACTTTTCTCCTCTTCCTCTTCTTCTTCCTCTTCTTCTTCTTCTTCTTCTTTTTCTTCAGAGCTAAATACTTTGGTCACTGATATGACAATGTGTGACTTCAGAGAGTTGCATTTCAATGAGCAAGGATTGGCATGAAAAGAATACTCTGAATGAACCTGGCCATCTTTGCATCATATTCTGGCCCATGAAATCTCAGCACTTTGAGGAAAGAAAGACTATCCAGAGGGGAAAAAATAAATGAATAAATCCCTTCATACGTTGTTCTTAAATCTCTAAAAGAAGAAAAACAATTTTTAGAGTAAAGCAAAAATGAGAATGAGAAGATTTATGAACCTAAACAAATATGAACATTCTTTTCTACCTGAACTTTATAATAATATCATTTTATTTTCCCTTCACATTAAAGATAGAAAAAATGCCTCTTTTCCCTTTCTGATAGAAACTCATCATGCACAAACATGTGCATTATTGCCAACAGAATTTTCAATGTGATAAAAACACAGATGCAGTGGATTTTACAGCCATTTAGTATTGTAGCAGTATTATAATGCCTGCATAAGTAGGTATTTATAGATTTAGACAAATCTGTCCACTTGCATTTTTTTTGTGTGGGGCAATAAGGGTTAAGTGACTTGCCCAAGGTCACACAGCTAGTTAAGTGTCAAATGTCTGAGGCCAGATTTGAACTCAAGACCTTCTGAATCCAGGGCTGGTGCTTCATCCATTGTGCCACCTAGCTGTTCCCCACTTGCATTTTTAAGGAATAACTATGCATAGAAATTCATTGATAACTATGAATATATGTACATAAATGTATATTTGTACATACAAATATATGGACATTAAGATTTCTAAACATTGGGTTCCATTTTTTCTGTAGTTAATGCACATAAATCTTTTGCCTGCATATCATTCTTGAGGAGGTTTTAGAGGAGGTTCTTTCTCAATCAATTACCATTCGGACTAAAGGGTCAATGATGTATTTTACCTCACTGATAGTCTGTGATTAAATAGAATATAGACCTATCAATACATGTATTCATGCAGGAACACAACCAGAAACTCTGACACCAAACAGAACAAACTGCTGTTTATTCTCCTTCCCCTCCTCCTCTTCCCCCTCCCTCCTCCTCCCCCTCCTCTTCCTCCCCCTCCATTTCCTTCTTCTCTTCCTTCTCCTTCATTTTGGCTGGTATGATTCCCCTTTCTGCTACAGGCCATAAATATGTCACCTAGGTGATTTAAGGCCTATAATGAGGATTTAGAGACAGAAATAAAAAATAGTAATATCAATAATAAGTAGCATTGATATAATGCCAATTACCAGACCCTCTGCTAATGACTTAAAAGATATTATCTCCTTTGATCTTCACAACATCTGTGGAAAAGAAATGCTATTATTATTCCTATTTTAAAAATGAAAAAACTGAGACATAGAGATGGTATGTGACTTTTCCAGGGTCACACAAGGAGTAAGTGATTGAGACCAGCTTTGAACTCCTTTCCCTGACTTCAGGCATTGCATTTCTGTTTGCACACACTTACTGTGTAGCTTACTGAAGCTTCTTCCATTTTTCTCCTTTATAAAATGAGGGTATTAATAATACATGCCTCACAGCATTATTGAGAGAATCAAATGAGATAATATATGTGAAGTCTTTTGCCACACTCTAATGCTAATCCAGTCTCTCCTTATCTATTGGCTGTTAGCTTGATGACTAAAAATAGGCACATACCCCAAGCCCAAACCCTGCAAAAACAAGCAAAATTAAACAACAAAACACATGAGTTGATGATCCCTTTCCTTTCTCCCTTTTGAGGCTAAACCCCTTTAGAAAATCATCTACAATGAAAACCTCCACTGCCTTTCCTCTCCTTCCCTTCTTAACAGTGCATCATTCAACTGATACTGTTTCTCAAAAGTTATGAAAAATCATCTAAGGACTACATTGAACAGCATTTCCTCAGTCATCATTCTGCTTAATCTCTCGACTGACTTTCACGTTATCGATCAATCTGTAAAGAATTAATTGTTATTTGAGGTTTTTATGCCTTGGAGCACATTGGTTGTAGCTGTTGTCAGGGCAAGGGCACCTCATGTCATCACCACTTGCCAAAGCCTACATGCGTCTGGCAAAATTATAATGATTGGAAGCCTAGTGAGGGCAGTCATGTGACTGTCAGAGCGGCCATCTCATTGGCTGGGGCTGGTGTGGGTTTTTTTCTGGGATTGGTGGAGGAGAATTGGGCATTCTAGCTGGGCGCTGGAAGGACAGGAGGTCTGCTGCTTATTCTCCTGATTCCTGGGTGGTGGTATCTTTTGAGGTTGTATAATTTCCCTTTTCCCATTTTATTTCCTTTCCCTTGATCCTACTGATCCTATTTGTGTTTTTTTTTTTAAGTTCGTTCTTGTTAAAATAAATCTTGTTCTGTTTTGAGGGAGGCTGCCGGTCTCCTTCCTTGCCCCAATATTGCAGCAAGCCCCTTAGCTAGCACTCCCCAATTAAAAATTGGTACCCACAACTCTCTTCCCCTATATACCTTTTCTACTCTGGATTTACATGACACTAGTTTTTTCTAGTCCTCCTCCTACATGTCACACCCATTCTACTCAGTTCTCTTTCCTGGATCTTCCTCTAGGTCATACCCTTTACCTGTACGTGTTCCCCAAGGATTTGGACTGGATTCTCTTGCCATTTTCCTCTCTAATAACTTCCCAAATTAACTCAGTTCCTATTAATCCAATGATCATTTCTATGTAAATTATTCTAATATCAATTTATCTGTTATTTATTCACATAATTTCTATTTACCTATTATTCATCTATTATCCATACATATGAGTACATGCATAGGAACACAGTACATGTATACACATGTGTGTATACATGCATGTGCACTGTATAGATGTATGTATATACATATATGGGTGTGTATGTATACATGCATGCACATACACACATTTCTTTCCTGATCTCCAATCTCACATCTTTAACAGCCAGGACTTCTTTAACTGGATATCTGGTACACTTTTTGAGATCTCATTATCTTTCCCCCCCAAAAAAATCTCCCCTCTTTCAACCTGCTCTGTTGAAGCCAAGGTCATCACCCCATTCAGGCAGTCTTGAAATCCTCAACCCCTCACTCATACTGACATTCACCCAATCCAAACTGTTCCTAAGTTTTACCGTCTGCCTTCCCAGAAACTCATGTATATCTTCTCTCCACTCACATAGCACATTCGTGGTGCAGGCCCTCATCAATGCCTGCCTTAGCAACTGCAAAAGCCTTTTGGCTGGACTCGGCCTCAGGCTTCTCCCCACTGCAGTTCATCCTCTGCTCTGCTTCCAAAGTGATATTCCTAAAGCAGAGTCAGGCCAGGCCAACAAATACCTTCAGTATGAAATGGAAAACCCTCTGTTTGGCTTGTAAAGACCTTGCCCACCAGACTCCTTTTTTTTAATTTTATTTTCAGGGCAATGAGGGTTAAGCGACTTGCCCAGAGTCACACAGCTAGTAAGTGTCAAGTGTCTGAGGCCAGATTGGAACTCGGGTCCTCCTGAATCCAGGGCTGGTGCTTTATTCGCTGTACCACCTAGCTGCCCAGAGACTCCTTTTTAACTTAGCTGTTTTCTTAGACTTTTCCCTCCCCAATCCAAGAACAATGGGCTTATTTCTCTCCCTCACCCAGCATATGGTATTTACCAACTCCTTGCATTTTCAATATTTATTACCATTCTCTGTGATAGACTCCCATCTTACCTCAGTATCCTGCCTTCCCTATTGTTGTCCAGTCATTTCAGATTCTTTGTGACTCTATTTGGCAATAATACTGGAGTGGTTTTCTATTTCCTCCTCCAGTGGATTAATGCAAGCAGAGTTTAAGTGACTTGCCCAAGGTCACACAGCTAGTGAGTGTCTGAGGCTGGATTTGAATTCTGGTCTTATTGACTCCAGGCCCAGTGTTCTATTCACTGAGCCACCCAGCTGCCTGCCTTCCCTAGCTCCCATCAAATCTCAGCTCAGATTCTCCCTTCTCAAGATGCCTGGTCCTAGCCTTCTGTCTCTGAGATAACCTCTCAATTGTACCAAACCTGTCTTGTGTGTATACTGTTGTTCCCACTGCTTCTCTTATGAGAATGTAAGGTCCTGGATGGCAGGAACAATGTTTCTACACTTCTTTGTGTTCCCAGGGCTTATCGATATGCTTTGTGTGAGTAAATACAAAATATCTGTGTCCTGACTGTTGACATAGTGTTAAGGAAATGTAAGCCATGAATATGTCTCACAATAATAGTAAATGATATGCTTCCTCCCCATGCAGCTGGCCCCGGGAGAGGGGCCACTGGGGGCACAATAGTGCACACAGTGCTGGGCCTGGAGTCAAAGAGATTTATCTTCCTGAGTTCAAATCTTACCTTGGGCATTTATTAGCTGTGTGACCCTGGGCAAATCAGTTCACCTTTTTTGCCTCAGTTTGTTCACTTGTAAAATGAGGTGGAGAAAGAAATGGCAAGCCAGTCCAGTATCTCTGCCAAAAAAACCCCAAAGGGTGCCACGCAGAGTCAGACAAGACAGAAAATACCTGAACAACAAAGGGGAGGGTAGGAAGGAGTATGATTATCATTCTTTTTTTTTTTTTTCTTAGTGAGGCAATTGGGGTTAAGTGACTTGCCCAGGGTCACACAGCTAGTAAGTATTAAGTGTCTGAGGCCGTATTTGAACTCAGGTACTCCTGACTCCAGGGCCAGTGCTCTATCCACTGTACCACCTAGGTGACCCTGATTAGCTTTCTGATCCTGATCATGTCATCTTACGTCTCTGTGTAACCCTCCCTGACATGAGTCTTTTCTAGATATGATGAAAACTAGTTGTCAAGCCACATAATGCTAAAAGAATAGCACTTCTTATCATTATCACAGGCTGGTGAATACCCATAGCAGAGAATAAGAGTTGGTAAATGAGTCACAGTTATGCTCACAGCTCTTTGGCTGAGATCTGATTGTGTCTCTCATGTCTGCTACTTCCTAATTTGTGACATTGGGCTAAAACATTTTGTCTCTTTAAGATTCTGTTTCTTCACCTATAATATATTAGGATAATGATTTTTGCCTACCTAGTCCACAAATTCGTTGTTAGGAGCTAATGAAATAATGTATAGAAAGAATGTTGTCATTGCAAAATCCATATCAATGAGATATTATCATCATTGTCTTCTTCATCATTAAAAGTGGTAATGACAGTAGTAATGTTTGTTAGTTTAATAGACTCTATAATTCAATTACAATTATAAGCATATAAAAAATTGACTAAGTTTCTAATGAGCCTAGGAATCTGCTAAAATTCAAAGCAAGCAAAAGAAACACTAACTTACAAAAGCTGAGTGTATAATTTAGTGGTAAAAATGAGTGACTCTTCTAAAGACAAACAGCTTGGAAACCAACCCCATTCAACAAACATTTCTTAGGTCTCTACTGTGTGTAAAGCTGTTATTAAAAACTGTAGATATAAAGTTGAAAAAAGAAAAAAAAAGGGGGGCGGCTAGGTGGTGCAGTGGATAAAGCACTGGCCCTGGATTCAGGAGTTCCTGAGTTCAAATCCGGCCTCAGACACTTGACACGTACTAGCTGTGTGACCCTGGGCAAGTCACTTAACCCCCATTGCCCCGCAAAAAACAAAACAAACAAACAAAAAAAAGAAAAATATATTCCACAAACACCAGGAACTTATATTTGAATTTATATTCTTCTGAGTATTCACAATAATGGCAGATTTTTTATTAAATGTATTAATTGTTCTTCTTTGCTTTGGTGTGAATTCCTATTCAGTCTTTAGAATTCACTTCTATATATCCCCTATGAAAACTGAAAAATCTGTCTGAGTAGCATAACTAACTCAAGCCACCAAATAAAAGGCCTGCAGAGCTAAGTGATTTGTCCTTGGAAACAGCAAGAGCCAGGACGGAGCTTTAGGAGTTTGAGTTCCCTAATGTCCATCCATGTTCCTGGTTACTTAGCAACGAATAGGGAGACTTCCAGAGGTCCATGTTTTCAACATTGATTTGTCCTTGACTTTGGGGGCTGGAAATGCTGACAAAATTGCAAGTTGGGATCATTGGACCATAGGTGTGCACTAAAGTTGAAAGATGCCTGCTTAAGATTTGAACTTGGATAAACTTCCTGGGCAAGCAGCAAAGACAGCTAAAGACCATTTTTATCACTGGAGAGAAATTTTGAAAAAAAAAGTTAAAACTCCATCTTAATAAGTTATGTATTTGGGGGAAAGCTTAGGAATGTGACCTAGAAAAAGAAAGTGTAACCTTTAATAGGGAGGAAAAGGGGAATAAATGTAGGTGGGTTTGCTCCACCTGTGCTAAGATTGGTTGCCAAATTGCATTATTTTGCCTTTACTTTATACCTGCTAAAGAAAAGTGGTACTTGGGAGATTATCTCTGAGTTGAACTGTCTAATACCATGCTCAAGATTCCTCATTCCCTGTAGGCCTTTTCCCATTATACAAGGATAGGTACTTAACAAATACTTTCTGATTGACAAGTTACAGCTCTTGGTGAAATGATTATTTCAGTTCAATTCAACAAACATATATTAAACATTTTCTGTATACAGATCAAGAAACAGCATGGTAGGGGCAGCTAGGTGGCATGGGGATAGAGCACTGGCCCTGGAGTCAGGAGGACCTGAGTTCAAATCTGACCTCAGACACTTAACACTTACTAGTTGTGTGATCCTGGGCAAGTCACTTAACCCCAATTGCCTCACCAAAAAAAATGTGGTGAAAGAAACAGCATGGTAGAATAAAGTGCCAGTCTCTGGGTCCTCCTTTTACATCTACTAGCTGTGTCTCTGTTGAAAAGTCATTTAAAGGCCAAAGCTTTTCAAACTGTGGATTATGACTCCAAATAGGATCACATAACTGAATGTCAGGGGTCACAAAAATTTGGCAACAATAAAAAGTTATGCTTACCTCTTTTATGTACCTATATACATGGGGTTATGTAAAAATTTCTCTAATGAAAAGGGGTCACGAGTGGAAAAAATTTAAGAAGCCCTGCTCTAATCAACTCTGAGACAATAAATTGCGGACAAAGTTATAATCTGTACAGGAAAATGGTATTTTCTCACGTGGGAGCTCCCTTTTGGAATAAAATCACAGGTTCAATCCCCAACATTATGTGTGGATGGCTATATGATGCTCTGTGGGATATAGAGGTACTATTGAGACATATGCCTTCAAGAAGTTCATATGTCTGGTATATAGCTTAGCAACCAAGTTCTAGAGCAAAAGTTCGGTGAACAGTATTCTAGAGGAGGAAGGGCAATGGATTTATAAGAGCAGCATGGTATGTTCAATTATGACTCTGTCATATACAAATTGGGCAAATTATTTTACCTCTTTGAGACTCAGTTTACTCATCTGTTTAATGGGTATGGTAGACTAGAACCTCTGCACATCACTTACAGATCTAAATATTATGAAATGAATATGGTTAGAAACTTTCTAATATATAGTTAAGATTCCCATCAAAGAATGGAAGTTCTCAATCCCCTTTTGATCACCATGTAAGAGAGAAGCACAGTATTTTTACTTCTGGTAAAAATGTAAGGCATGATTCCTTTCCCCTTCTCTATGGGATTTGATAAAATCAATACAGGAAAAGCCCTCGATATAATCATAATAGTATAAGCTTCCTGAGGTTAAGATCCATTCATTTCTTATTGATTTTCATCTTTCAATCTCTAACAAATGGCTTTGTGAATAAGAACCATTTAATGGAAAAAAAGAAAGGAAAAAGAGGGAAGGAAGAAGGGAGGGAGGGAAGAAAGAAAGAAGGAATGAAGGAACAAAGAAAGGGAGAAGGGAAAGAAAGCATGAAGGAATGAAGGAAGGAAGGAAAGAAAGAAGAGGGAGGAAGAGATAGAAGGAAGTAAAGGAGGAGGGAAGGAAGGAAGGAAGGAAAGAGGGTAAAAGAAATGAGAAAGGGTGAAAGAAGGAAAGGAAGGAATAAGGCAAAGAAGGAAAGAGGAAAGGAGTGTGAGAGAAGAAAAGAAAGGGACTAAGGGAGGAAAAAAGAAAGGAAGAAAAGAAGGGAGGAAATAATGAAGAGAGGAAGGAAGGTCAAGCAGAAGATGGTAAATAAGGGAAGAGTGGGGAAATGAAAGAGGAAGAGAGGGAGGAAAGAAAGAAGAGAGGAAAGAGGAAGTAAAGGAGGGAGGGAAGAAAATTAACTTTTCATTAACTCTTTAACTTTTATTATCTTTTTGACTTGTCTTGTCAATCGTCCTTTCCCCAGATCTTTGAACTTATGCTCATCCCAAGGGCTAGGTTGTATTTTATTCTTCATGGGTTTGGTTCTATGCTAGTGATCAAAAGGAATAGATCATTAATAATACAATTACATTTCCAGTATTTTTACATGAAGGAAATTGATTTGATGAGGTGAAAGACTCTATGAATCCTACCTCAGGCCTCAGTAGAAGTTTGATCCTGGGTAGACTAACATATTTCAGATTCAATATTCTCATCTCTAAGATGTAGATGAGGGTGATGATACTAATAATAATGCCAATTACACAGTGTTGCTGTGACCCTGCAAATCTTAAAACTATCTATCATCATTAATCATCCTTATTTTGCAGTGAAGAAATTAAAGTTTCAAAGAGTTCTATGATTTGACCATTTTTGCTGGTTAGTGTCATAGCTGTTTTATTTTATAATCAAATTTTCTTTTACCTCTCAGTACAGTATTCTATTCATAGACAAATGGAAAGGTAATCATATTTATACATACTTAAATAATCAAATAAAATATTGAAATACAAATTATCAAGCAACCCTACAAGCTATGGGAGATTGTTGTTTTTGTTCAGTTGTGTCCAACCTTTGTGACCCCATGGACCATAGCATGTTAACACAATTCATGGGGTTGTTTTTTGCAAAAGATCCAAATGGGTTGCCCTTCCTTCCTGAGTAGATTAAGGGAAAGCTTCTTAAACTGTGAGTCAGTTGCATAACTAAATGTGAGAGTCATGAAAATTTGGCAACAATAAAAGATCATGTAAATCAATTATATATAACTAAATTCTCTGGGGTCATGTAAAAATTTATCTGGAGAAAAGTGGTTGCAAGTGGAAAAAGTGTAAGAATCCCTGAATTGTCAGATGGGGGTTAAGTGAATTGCTCAAGATCGCACAGTCAGCACATGTCTGAGGCCAAATTTGAACTCAGGTCTTCCTCACTCCAGGCCTAGTATTCTATCCACTTACCCAGCCTGGAAATGACATGACAGTAGGACACAAAGTTACAATCAAGAAGAGAACATAGGATGAATAAACAGCTAATTTTGAAATAAGGCAAAGAAAAATGAAAGTCCTTGGGTAGTTGGCGTAGTAGAAAAAACACTGGATTTGGATTCAGGAATATATGGGTTGAAATAGCAACTTAGATATATCCAGAGTGTGTAATCTTGGGCCTCAGTTTTCTCATCTGTAAAATAGGTTAATAGAACCTACTTCACAGAATTGTTGATAATATTAAATAAGATAATATATTTAAATTTTTTCCAATTTATAAATGTGCTTTATAAAATAAATGTTATAAATGTTGGTTATGCCTATCATCATTATTAAAGTGTAAAAGAGAATCAGATTGTTGGATATATAACAATTATGACTTCTGAAAATTAACAGATTCCACACATTGGAATTCCAGGATGATCTTTGATGCAGGTTTGTAGTAAAGGAAACTTTGATATTTAATTTTATCTGCCATAACAGAAATTCTAATGGGACTGCTTTTAATCAGTGTGCTTTATTTTTTTCATGATGTTAATTGGAGTGTCTATTTGGGATATCCATTAAAGTCAACTTACTTAATTTAATGGAAGATTTCCTTCTGAAGTTGTTATATTTTTTCTCCTCTAAATTAACACGGTGGACATGTAATGGATGTGCTAAATAAATGATGCTATTAATGGGATAACTGAATAAAATAAACTGGGGCTTAATATATTTCAGCATGTCTATTTGCATTTCAACGAATCAAGTTCCAAGAAAAAATTATTAAAAATAGCAAACTATTTGAAGAGGTGTAGATTTTCTTTTCTTTTTCTCCCTTCTGCTCTGATATTGATAATTATTATTAAGGAAAAAGTATTTTAAATGCACATCTTTCCTTTAAACATGGATATAACAGGCATGATTTTAAGGAGCACAGTGTACCAAAGGCAGCAATGCATAGTGGGTAGAATGTTAGACCCCCAATGAGGTAAGCTTTGAGTTCTAATCCTGCCTCACTCATTTATTGTCTGTGACACCCTGGGGAACTCAATCTCTTGCAGCCTGTTTCTTCTTCCATAAAATGAATGTAATAGTAAACTGAGTCCTTGCCTTAAAGCACCGTTCTAAGACTAAGATGGGATCATGAATGGAAAGTACTTTGAAGACATTAACATAGTACTGCAATTAGTAGTAATGGGCACAGCTAGGTGTTGCAGTAGATAAAGCACTGACCCTGGATTAAGGAGGACATGAGTTCAAATCTGTCCTTTGACAATTGATACTTACTAGCTGTGTGACCCTGGGCAAGTCACTTAACCCTTATTGCCCTGACCCCCCAAAAAAAACAACAACAACAGACAAACAAAAAACACCCCCCCAAAAAGGGGGGGATGGCAGAGGAGGAAAGGGAGTCCTGGGGAGTTCAAGTAAGTAAATAAGTTAAGGTCCCACAAGTAATAAGTATTAGAGTCAGGATTTGAAGCTACATTTTCTGATGCCAGGGCCCATATCCCTCCTTCTATGTCAGGTTTCTTCTTAATGATCAAAGTCGTGATACATTTCCCAGATATGATGAAGCATGGAGGTCAAGAGGCAGCTAGACAGAGGAGGTTACTCTAAGGCTCGACTTTGTGTCAGGAGAATCCTTCAATATGTTTATTAGCTATGTGACCCTGGGAAAGTTGATTAACCCCTCTCAGATTCAGTTTCATCATCAGAAAAATGAGGATGATAATAATAGCACCACCTCCTAGAATTACTAGCTATTATGATCATGAGAATGTATGTGTGCCTGAGTGTGTGTGTTTGTGTGTGTGTGTGTGTGCATACACATGTGTGCCTATTTGTTGGTGGAAAACAGTGAAATAGGAATCCAGAGATCTGAGCCTTAGGCCCTATTCTATTTTTACCCCTTAGCAGGAGTGTGCTGGGGTCATCTTGAACTGGCTTCCAAGAGGTGACTGTTAAGTTTTCAGTGTGAAAAAATTCTATAAATCACATCTTTTTTATTGTTTTGTCGATTATTAGATCTAAGAAAGAGATTTAGAAAATATTATTAATGAATATTAAACTTAAAGGTGTCTCGTGTACTTTTGGGGGGGGGATACCTGGTTCTTAAACATTTACTAGTGTACCCATGAACATATATAACAGTGGCAAAGTTATCCAAACTAGCTCAGCTTTAATTTTCTATTCTATGTAATACAGTTGCTCCTGAACACTGTGCTGCAGTCAAAATTAGATTATGGATAGGAAAAAAAAATAAGAAGAAAATTTAAAATTCCTAAATTTACCATTACATCTGTCAGAGATATAAAGGCAAATGAAAATATTTAATGAAGAATGTCTTTCTTTAAAAGTGAAAAGAGGGGACAACTAGATAGTGCAGTGGATAGAGCACCGGTCCTGGATTCAAAAGGTCCTGAGTTCAAATCTGGCCTCAGACACTTGACACTTACTAGCTGTGTGACCCTGGGTAAGTCACTTAACCCTTATTGCCTCACCAAAAATAAATAAATATATAAAGGTGAAAAGAACCTAAGAGGCCATTTAGGACACCTCCTGATTCAATAGAGTAAGAACCTGATAGCAATGTCCCAGAGGTATGATGAGTAGGACTCTTGCAAAGAAAGTATGATATGATATAGATAAAAATATGCTGTATAGTATAGTAATTACATTATATTACAGTATATATTATATAATTTCATTATATTATATACATATAATATTGTTAATGATTTACATTATTGATTTCATTTTCTCCAATGAAAGTGTGTTATAGATACAAATTATATCATTATGAAATGTATAATCTATATATAAATATATATAATTGATTAATTTTTATACACTCAAATATATGTCTATTTGTATAAAAGCAAATCTTTATACAATTATAGACAATCTCCCTTGATTCTCCTGTCATCCATGTGAAGTTTGCAGACCGATGATGATGATCGTAGCCATGGACAGAAAAATGTGTTTTAAAGATAGATTTACACATGCCGACGTAACGCATACATCGTCAGATGGTGATGATGTCATCATTGCTACCCTTGTTCTCATGTCCAACACTTATCTGGTGTCCTTGTGGTTAAGTAGGCAATTTTAGAATGTAGATTGAGGAGACATCAACTGGTTCCTTAGGTTTCATTTTTTTGTTGTCAAAATGTCTCCTTTCTAAGAGCAATCAAACACACGGCCTTTCCCAGGGATTTGTTAAAGCAGTTTTTAAAATCGACCTTGCCCTTTAAATGCCCTTCTTTCCCATAATGGAGCATTGTGTTTTCTTCTTCAAACACTAAAAGTTTGGTCTTGGAGTGTAGTGAAAGCTTTACTGCTGAACTGCTTTCTTTTTTCCTTCCATCTTCACAAATGGCACATTGTGACCTGAGAAAATTCTCTTCTGGTTGAGACCCAACAATGAATGTAATTGAAAATATCTAGCCTGGTCACTTTCTGAGCCATTGGTTATAAGTTGGGAGTTATTGCAGATTTCTCCTGCTTGAGTGTTCCTGTCTCTAGGCCCAAGACTCTATCTATTATGCACACTGCCTCTCAAACAAAAGATGACACTAAATAAATCTTTAAACAAAAGATGTATTTTAATCTTTCCACCTCTCAAGAATTACTCATCCCATTGCTGTGGGCAATCCTCCATTGGTGCTTCCTACAAATTGGTGCCTTAGAAGGTGGTCTTTAAAAGCTGCTATAGGGGGCGGCTAAGTGGCGCAGTGGATAAAGCACCGGCCCTGGATTCAGGAGTTCCTGAGTTCAAATCTGGCCTCAGACACTTGACACTTACTAGCTGGGTGACCTTGGGCAAGTCACTTAATCCCCATTGCCCCGCAAAAAAAAAAAAAAAAAAAAGCTGCTATAGATAACAGTTCATTAGATGAAAGGTAAAAGTCATCATAGGCATGGTTGAAATGACTCATATTGCATGTCTAAGGAGGATTCGTAGTAATCATATATGCTTACAAACTGGCACTAAGATCCATGACAAGGATATTTAATTTTTAGTGACAGTGTACTGGTATTTCAGTTATTCTAGTATTGAGCCTTAAAAAATTCATTGCTGCTCCACAAATTGGGCAGTTGTGTGCAGGTATGACTATCATGGTACTTGCCTGGCCATGGACTGTTACCCTTCCCAACCATGTCTAAGGTAGCCATGATATTTCAGCAAATGAGCTATCTGAAAGTTAAAACTTCTACTTATTGGCCATGTCAATAATAAATATAAGACTCATTCACCTTGTCTATCAAGAGTTAGTTTCAAAAACAACAATGACCATAACAACAAAGATGTTATAGGTTTGAAGAAGTTGGGACTATTGCTGGTTAAAACCCAAAGTGCACCAATTCAAGCATCTCAAAGGGACCAACAGTTGTTCTCAAAGAGGTGGTTAGAAAGGACAAAACAAGATCATTGTGATGATCGCTTCTAGCTCTAATATTCTATGAGTGTTTTAGTCCCTTGATGCTTAAATGGAATTCTTGTCTCCTAGCAAATTGATTGCCTTGGAAAAGGCCTCTGATGAGGGACCTCTTCCCAAGGACAAAAAAGGTCACAGGGTTTATGTGAGAGATTTGTATGCTATTTTATGTGAACAAGAATTATTTTAAAATTAATAAAATGTTTCCCATTTGGTAATGGAGTTTATGATTTGGTGAGTGCTTTTCTAGAGTACTTCAAAACTAAAATTTCGACTGTCCATTAATAACTTCCAAAGGCCATTGATAAACCCCACTTAATAGATGCCAAAGGAATTTGACAAAATGATCAAAAAAGTTTCTAATATACAACATATGATTTCATGGGACATTTTCAGTGACACGGTGAAAATACAATGACTGTTGCATTAAAAATTTCATGAATATTCTTATAAACATGCCTTAAATGACCAGTAAACTCACAATGAATTTTTTTGGAAGGAGGGTAAAAAGAAGGAGAGCAATTGGAAGCACTCTGTCACTTGGTAGTAATGAATGCCCTACATACTTTCCTCTCTAACCAACTATATAAATGAAGTTAAGTATTTCATTGTACCTGGATTTGGGAAGAAGGTAATATTTTTAAGTGAGTCTTTAATTTGACATTTCCTCCCCGTTTCATATTTCCAAAGGGCCCATATAACATTTCTTCCATGTCTTACGGTCAATTTAGAAAGTGTCATTCCTTGCACCTGGTAGGTGCTTAATCAATGTTGTTTTCCCCCAGCAGATTACATGCTGCTTCAGGGCAGAGCCTAATTCTTGTTGGCCTTTGTATCATCTCCAGTTCCCAGAATGTTACTTGGCCTCCACATTTAAGAAATTATTTTTTTTTTTGCAAATTCTGAAAACAAGAGGGGTTTGTACTTTATTGTAAGTCATGAGGTCCCTTAGCCTCAGTTTCTTCATAGATGTGTTGCATTAGATAAGTCATCACCTCCCCCCAACAAAAACACTTTGTCAGATATGAGAATTCCTTTTATGCCAGCACATTTCTTAGACAACAAGAAGTTGTACAGTTGCTGGGAAATTACAGGAAGACTGAAACACATGAAGCATTCAGGAAAACTTAAATGAAACAGTTGATCGCAAAATTAAGTTAAGTGGGAGGAACAGAAGTAGAACACTGTTAAACCTACCATGTTAAATTTGAAATACACAAAATAAAAAGATGGTGCATGTAATAGAGGAAATGAATACACACCCTTACATGTAATCACAACACCATCTAAATACAGTTGAAAACTAATCCTACTTCAATTTGTGAGACACTTTTATCCATTGAAGAATTCAGTCATTTATTGTACTGAATCATACTGCATATGGGCAGCTAGGTAGCACAGTGAATAAACTGCCAATCTTGGAGTCAGGAAGACCTGAGTTCAAATCCAGCCTCAGACATTCCCTAGCTGTGTGACCCTGAGCAAGTCCCTTAACCTTGCTTTCCTTAGTTCTATCACCAGTAAAATGAGTTGGAGAAGCAAATGGCAAACCACTCCAGTGTCTTTGCCAAGAAAACCCCAAAGGGGTCACTAGGAGTTGGACATGACTGAAGATGACTAAACAATATTAAGAAAATGCTACATATTGTCCTGGAGCTGAATACAGACCAACAGAGCATAGCTTGGTTCATGGATGGATTTGTATACTTCCTCACTAATAATTCTTGAAGTGCCCCACCCCAAGACAGAGGTTAACTGTCCATTTCTTGGGCATCACTCCCCATCCGAGGCATATTGGAGCCAGTCTGAACTGGTTCATGAGAGAGATTGTTAAATTTCTTGTGTGAACATTTGTAACTTGAAAATTGATAAAGGTTATAAATCACGCCTGGTTAATTGTTTTGTTGGGTGTACGGACTTCTGAAGGTGCTGAAGAAAATGTTAGTAGAGAAGAATAAAGTTAAATGTCTGTCTGTGTGTACTTTTTTCCACTGGGGAGTTAGTTGTTAAACATTTGCCATCAAACCTCTGGACCCATACAGTTGGATCTAAGGAGCTTTTCAACTCTTAATAGTATAAACCTGTCATCCCACTGGGGTCACCCTCACAAAATAACAAATTTTGAAGAGGGGAAAATAAACCTTAGAGGCATCCAGCAGCGAACATGAACCAAAGGAATCTGGCCTATAATAGATACTGACATTGGTTGTCCAATCTCTGCTTGGAGACATGCAAGGAAAGATAAACCGATGACTCCCACAGGAGCCCATTCTATTTTGGAACACCTCCCACTGCTGGGAGTTCATTCCCCCCTCACCCTTTTCAGGACCCACTCCTTCCCCAACACACAGGGCCATGCAAAGGGAAGGGCCTTGCCTCTTTCTGAGCCCTCCTCCTGTCTCCCTTTTCTGCTTTGTCTTCCCCTAATGTAAGCTTCTTCATCATAAGGTCTTTCTTTTTATTTGTATGACCAAAATTTAAAAGCACAGTGTCTGGGATTACACGAGCACTTAAATTTTCTTTATCCATCTGTTTCTGTCTGTCTGTCTATGACTATCTCTCTTTCTCTCTGTGTTTCTCTATGTGTCTCTTTGTCTCTTGCTTTCTGTGTCTCCCTGTGTCTTTGTGTTTCTGTCTCTCTCTCTTTTTCTCTGTCTCTGTGTGTGTCTGTGTGTCTCTGTCTGTCTTTCTCTCTGTGTATGTCTGTGTGCATCTGTCTGTCTCTATCTGTCTTTCTGGACCAGTCCAGAGACCTGTACTCTATAGCCAAATATTTGCCATTATCCAAGCTCAATATTCTATCTCCTGACTTATTTTCTTATTTATTACTGGTTTATATCTCTGCCTCTGTCTGTCTGTTACTGCCTCTTTGTCTCTTTCTTTTTCAGTCTGTCTCTGTCTTTGTCTCACCTTTTCTCCTTCCTTCCCTCCCTACTTTCCTTTCTCCCTTCCTAATTCCCTCCTGCATCCCCTGTCTACAAATGCACACATAAACTATATTTAAAACAAATTCAACAAAATTGTCTAGCTCTAGTTTTAAATCAGTTCATAGGTAGAAATTATTCTTCAGAGGTAGGGGGAGTAAGTTGGTAGGGAATATGGGCAATAGCATATAGGACAAGTTATACATGGGTATGGTTTTACAATGCCAGAGGGAGTAATCCATCACCTATAGAGTTCACTCACTAAGGAGTTAGGGAGAAGGTCACCTTATGAGGGGCCTATGAAAACAGGAGTCTGGGATTGGCAACCTGGCAGATTGTTAGATGACCTATAGCTAGAATAGTCACCATAAGGGGAAAACATGGCACTCTTGTTTTTGGAAGTCACAGTTCTGTCCCAGAGATTCACCCCCTTCACCTAAAGCCTGAGTAACTCCATACTAGGCTGTAGCCTTCCTTATTGTTAAGTGTCTACAAGTCACTTCAAACTCAGTCAGGGGCACACAGAACTGAGCACCTTAATGGTAGGTACCGACAGTGAGTCTCCAGATCCCTGTCCCATTAGGTTTTAACTCCAGGCTGAGTCTATTCCAGGCATCAAAGATCTGCACACTCCTTATTTGCTGAGAAATGAAAAAGCAAGCTACTTGGTTACAGGCATTTGGAGCAAGAAAGTAAATCCCAAATGCCCTACCTTGGGAAGAAACCAATTTACAGAATGAGGGGGTAACTTATACATTATTCTGGCACACTCACTTTTCATCAAGATCCTGAACACTCTTTCTGGTCCGCCTATGATATTATCCCCTCTTTCTCTGACCCCCTTGGTCCCTGGAGGCCCTGACCAAGTAATCATCATTATATCTGGAAGCTGTTATCTTGATTCACCAAAGAGCCCTAAAATTGAGTGATGCCGGGACAATTTCAGAGCCTCAAGAATGTATTATGCGGCAATAACATTTCAGAGGCACTGAGTATAAAAAAGAAAATCAAGTCTCTCGTGGGAGGAAGTAAGTCAAGGCTATATCTCCTCTATACACAAACACACACACAAACATACACGTATACAAGACATTAATAATTGATGGAATTCAGTGACCCAAGAAAGACATGTAGGTGCTTATCTGATCTCCTATCTGTGATAAAATCCTTATCTCTGATGTTATGAGCATGATTTTTCCCCCTTGTTCAATCCTTTTAGAAACCATTAATAAGGGGCGGAGAGAGACAACTTTAAAGCCCATGTCAGAGCCAGAGGAGGTTTGGAGGATGGTTGGAGGAAAATAAGCCAGGTTTGTCCGGGTGAAATTGTTCATTTCATCAGAAATGTCCCATTTCTCATTCATAATGCTTGTTTTTCATTAACAATGGTTCCAATTTTTACATTCAAACAGAAGTATAGGTTTGATTGAGAAGAGAATTCTGACATGTAAGGGACAATAGGAACCTGTTCCTTTTCTTTCTGGTGGTAGAACATACAGGATTTTCAATTTGTAATTCCTTTGCATGACAGTGGAAAAGTTCTAGCCAGTTTTCCTTCCCACATACACACATGTTTCCCTACACCCCTGGGCTTAGTCCTTAAACCAACTCTTTCCATAGTAAAACAAAAAATGAAAATGGATGGTTTTCTTGGCCATTGGGTCACAAAAATACAGCAGATTCTGAGATGAGGTCGCATGATGCATCGGACGTATCCATGGGTTTTGTGTCATGGGACAATGGTTCAAAGTTCTGTTCTGCCATTTAATACGTCCCAGATCCCATTTTACTACATCTGCAATATGCTCGTTCTATATGAGATGACCTCTATGGTACATTTTAGATCTAAATCTAAAAAGCCATGCTCTTAATTTGTGATACAGGCTTTTTCTCAATCCTGCTTCTAAAAAGATCTGTATTCTACATGAAACTTTGGGGCATAAACAAAATAACTAAAACACCTCAAAAGCAAAGGATAACATGAAGTCAGGAGGAAAATCAAGGTGAGAAGTAGGTAATCCTGACTCAAAATCTTTCAAGTTGTGTGACTATGAACACGTAGTTTAATTTCTCAGCCTCAGTTTCCATATTTGTAAGATGGGGATAATAAGAGCAACCTCCCTTACAGAGTTGTTTTTTAGAGGAAGGATATCATATGGAACATGTTTTGTAAGCTATAAAGAACTATGCAAATGTCAGCTATTGCTCTTACAATATTAACTTTAACCCCCTGTCCTACCATAGGACCATGTAAAATGTTTTTGCTTGGGAGGGGAGGAGATATAAATGCTTTTATACCCACTTTTAGATACACAAACTGAGGCATAGTGGGGGCTAAGTGGCTCACTGACACATCATGAGTATGTGATGGAGATGTCACTTGACAATAATTGCATTTTTAGTGCTTTAAGATTTCCAAGGGGCAGCTAGGTGGTGTAGTGGATAGAGCACTGGCCCTGGATTCAGGAGAACCTGAGTTCAAATCTGGCCTCAGACACTTGACACTTACTAGTTGTGTGACCCTAGGCAAGTCACCTAACTCCAATTGTCTCACCAAAAAAAAAAAAAAAGATTTACAGAAATATTTCCTTATGATATCTCATCTGAACCACAGCAGATCCCTGAAAGGTAAGTACCACAGGATTTTTTTCTTCCCCTCACATGGCCCAGTAGTTAGTGTCTTCCTTTCTAATAACAGTATTTTCCTCTCCCACACCTATAATGAGGACATCAGGTCTATTTCCTGCCCAGGATCCATGGACATCATGCAGGGGATCATCCTTTGTGGAAATGTAACCTGGCCACTGCAGCTATACCTCCGTCCTCCACTCTAGAACCAGAAAAAATCCCACCAATGTCCTTTTTACATGTATCAAAGACAGAAAGAAAAATGGCTTTATCAAAGGAGATGACACAGAAGATGGTGAATTACCATGAATTTTGCATGCTAAGTATTATGGGGTTTTTCCATCTAAATATCAGCTGAAACCTCCTCTGTGTTACCTTGCCCACCACCCCACTATACTATGAAGTGTTTGAGACCACAGCTTCTCAAGCATATTCGTATCCCAGTAGTTACCACAAGATAAGCATTTAAGAAATGCTTCCTTCTCCATTCATTTTAGTCATTCATCTAATCTGCATGTGTATTATATGTATCTAGTTTTGGACAAGCTCTCATCCCCAGTAGAATGTAGTTCCTTGAAGTCAGGGACTATTTTGACCTTCCTTAGTATCCCGAATGTTTACACCATAGACTGACACACTGTAGGTACTTAATGAATATTTATTGACTGATCTACATGGAAAGGAAAATCAAGGTTTAATCAATGTAAGTGGCTGGCCTAAGGTGACCCCAGATCTTTGAATCACAACATCCTGGGAAAGATAGAATGTATGAATGGAAGTATTTAAGCCCTTTGAAGTCAAGGTCCATTTATTTTGTTTAGTTTTGTTTTGATATTCCAAGCACCTAGTATATAATAGGTCTTGGCAAGGGTTTGTTGATTGGTTATTTGTGTACAAGCTGTTTTCCCCATAGAATATAATGTTTTTGAAGGCAGGAAATATTTCATTTTTGTTTTTACATCCCTAGTGTATTGCATACTATTTACTTAATAAATACTTTGTAATTGATGTATTCCTACCAAATTAATGCGAACCTCAATATTACCATGACTTATAATTTAGTATTATTTAGGGGACTCCCCTAGGAGGAAAGAAACAGGAATAAGTTAACAGGGCTTGACTTCCAAATGATGTCATCATTGTGGAAATGTTTGCTGGAGGGAAAATGGAAATTCCCCAGTTTTGTTCAGCTCAAATCATTTAGAACCGTCTCTAGAAATACTATCTGCCCCAAGAGCTCTTTATACTTTCATTTTTTAAAAAATCCCAGAAATCTACTTTTTTTCAGATGTTCTTGGCCTTGAGGCTCAAACCATGGCCTTGTTGGCATCAGGCCTATTGAACCAATAGGACTGTGAGTAGTTTCATAGAGGACATGGTGACATTGACATATATGAATCACACTAAATGTTCCACCTAGGATGAACATAGGTTCATGGATAAAGAATCAAAGGGGACTAACAAGTTATCTAGTCCAACTTCACTCATTTCACAGAATAGGAAACTGTGTCCCAGAGAGATTAATATTGGGTTTTTTCTTTTGTTTTGTTTGTTTTTTTGCAGGGCAATGAGGGTTAAGTGATTTGTCCAGGGTCACACAGCTAGCAAGTGTCAAGTGTCTGCAGACTGGATTTGAATTCAGGTCCTCCTGAATACAAGGCCAGTGCTTTTTCCACTGTGCCACCTACCTGTCCTGAGAGATTAATAGTAAGACTAGCCCAACATCACAACAGTGACAGAAACTGAAGCAAGGTTTAAACTCAAGTGTTTTGATTTTAAAGCCAGTGGGCCTTTTACCACTATGGTATCTACCATGCTCGCGCTCTCTCTCTCTCTCTCTCTCTCTCTCTCTCTCTCTCTCTCTCTCTCTCTCTCTCTCTCTCTCAGGCAATGAAGGTTAAGTGACTTGTCCAGTGTCACAAAGCAGCTAGTAAGTATCAAGTGTCTGAGGTCAGATTTGAACTCAGGTGCTCCTGAATGAGGTCGGTGCTTTATCTGCTGTGCCACCTAGCTGACCCCTACAGTGCTCTCTATCTTGAAAGTCTGGGAGAATTTTAAGGGAAGTTTTTGTTTGGCATGTGCATGCACATATTTGTATATGTGTGCATACGTGTGTGTGTGGTGGGGTGAGAGTATTCAGTTCTATTTAAGCTTAAGTAACAGGATGACCTCTGGCATAACTGCCTCTCTAGAAGGATTTTTGACAAAACTATAGACATGTTCTCTTGTAGAGTTGATAAGAACCCATGTCCTACTTCCTCTAATCCTGGAGACCAGCACTGAAGGCTGGTTTGTGTGATCTCACCAAACCATCATAGGTGTGGGATTTAGTTCTAGGAAGAACCCTAGAAGCCATATAGTCCAGTTATCTCACAACATCACAGGGTTTCAGAGCTAGAAGGTACCGACAGGTCATGGACTTCCAGACATTCTAGCAAAGGTATCCATCCCCTCACCCTCATGCCAGAAAATTAGCCACAGAGGATTTTTCTTGAAATTGTTTAGAAACCACCAGTTGAAGAATTATCACATTCCATTTCTGGATAGATTTAAATAAACAAGGAAATTGTGATTTCTCAGCCTTAGCCTGTGCTACCACAAGGCATGGTAGAATGTACATTCGGCTAAGAGACAGAGGACTTGGATTCTGATCTTTATGAAATTGGGCAATCACTTCACTTCCTGGGCCTTGGCTTCTTTCTATTAAAAGAACAAAAGGGCAGCTAGGTGGTGCAATGGATAGAGCACTGGCCCTGGATTCAGGAGAACCTGAGTTCGAATCCGGCCTCAGACACTTGAAACGTACTAGCTGTATGACTCTGGGCAAGTCACTTAAATATTATTGCCCTGCAAAAAAAAAAAACAAAAACAAAACAAAACAAACAAAACAACAACAAAAAAAAGATGAAGGAAAAAAAGATGAGTGTGTTTGACCTTAATGCCTTCTAAGTTCCCTTCCATATGTCAATCTATGAACCTGTGATTTATCCCAGTCTAGCTCCCCAATTTCATGCAAATTCCTGAGTTCTTTTTGTTTTGTCTGTGACAATTGAATTAGGTTTGGTGTAATTCCTTTGTAGTGCTCTTTACAAAGGATCCATGCCCATCAATAACGTGTGTAATTGAAGTTATATTTGCTGGTCATAGTCACTTGGCACTGTCACTAAAAACAACATTGAAAGCAGAATTACCTGACAGAATAAAGGAGAAATTGATGCTACTCATTCCAGATTGTTTCTAAACCTTATTTTGTACAAAGAGCAAATGAATCAACCTCCTTTACTAGGGTCAATTGAGATGTTCCCTTGGAAGGAAAAAATAGAAACCCCATGAAGTATCAGTCTCAGAGGCCTGAATGGTCTTTTTTTTTTTTTTTTGCCAGATTTGTATGAGGCATGAAGGTGATATCTGAATGAAAATCAGGCATGAAGTAATTTCTGAGGCATCTTTTAGAACAGGAAAAGGTCTTCTGTGATAAGGGAGCGGCCTTTCTCCATTCTTCTTCTTTCCTTTAGCCTGAACTAGCTGTAACTGGTTAAGGGACTTCACCTCCGGGAAGCTAAGTTTGCTCATCTATAAAATGAAACTCATACTCATCATGATTTCTGGCTGCTTCTATATTTGTTATGAGGCTTCAGTTTGATCTTTGATGGAAAGGTAGGGCTTTGGTATAGGGTTTTGATTAGCAATTCTGTTGAAGGCACATAATATAGAGAGATAAAAGGAAGAGAGGTAGTGATGATGCAGATAGATGATAGAGGTAGAGATGACATTTATACAGGGTAACCCAAAAGTCATAATGAAATTTTAATTTTTAATAGCTTAAAACCGCACTAATATTTTTGGAATGCTGTGTAACACTTTCAGGTTTGCAAAGAACCTTACAAATATTATTTCATATAATCCTGACAACAACTCTAGAAGGCAGGAGTTGTTCATATTCCATTTCACAGATGAGAAAACCATGGCAGAGGGGAGGTTTAATGACTTGCCCATGGTCAAAGACCTAGTAAGTTCCTGAGGCTGGATTTAAAATGAGATCTTCTTTAATTCCAGTTTAATGCTTTATCCTTGGTACCAGCTAGTTGTCAGCAATGGAGATGGTGAAGGAGTGAGTGAAAGAGAAGCGGGAAGAGACACACATAAACACATATAAAGGCAGAGAGAGACCCAGAAAGAGACAGAGACATACAGAGACAAAAAACACTGCCATGTGTATGCCTCAAGGCTCTCCCCTGAGCTGCGTTCTCTTCCTTCAGGTCTAAGCTAAATAAAATCCCAACTTCTGTAAGAGGCCTTTTATTTCTGAGTTTCCTTTAAGGGGAGTACTTTCCCTTCAGATTACTCCCAGTATACACACACAGAGACACACACAGACACACACACACACAGGAAATGCATATATGCATATATATTCGCTATGCATAGTTGTTTGCATATGTTCTCTCCAATTAGAGTGTGAACTCCTTGAGAGCGGGGACTGTCTCTTTCATTTCTTTGTATGAGCAGCTCTTTAAAACAGTGCCTGACGTAATAGATATTGAACAAATGTTTGTCCTGAGTTAAATAGGTTGTCATGAAGCCAAAAGCAAAGCTGAATTCATGGTGAGGCTAACAATCTCTACATTTGTGTCTAATGACTTTTATTTTGGAACCTTAAGTCCATCTAAGGCAGAGGTGAAAGTACAGGTGTGAATTATGTTGACCCAATTTCAGAGATAAATAGATGACAGGGGGATTTAGCCCCATGTGCCATTGCCATAATCACCTTCATCACAAATTTAATTTGTTTGTCTTTTTTTTTTTAGTGATATAGATACTATAGATATAAGGATTCCTCTTTTTACAGAAAAGGAAACTGAGGACCAGAGAAGTTAAGTAATTTGCCCCGATCAAACAGGAAGAAGAATTCACACACAGGTCATCATGACTCAATTTCCAAGACTCCTTGCACTAAACCACACTCCTTTTTGGTTTTGTTTTACTTCTCATTTTTGAATTGGTGCCTTTGTGGTTTATCTTCTTTCCATCCAAATCATTTCCCCAAACTTCTTCCCACCTTGACACTGAACCTTTCCTTTTAACAACAATTATAAAAAGAAAAGTTAAGCATATCCAACCAACAATGCAATCGCAGGTGATAATATATGTCATATCTCACCCTGCTTCTACAGAGAGGAGAGACATCTCATATTATTTTATATTCTCTATTAACCAGAAAAATGTATATTTATTTCAATTACACATTTCCTCCTATAAGAGATTTTGATACTTTCTTCACTTCCTCCTATAAACACACCCTTGTCCTCCTAGTTTCTGAGCATCAGGTAGCAGAAAGAACAATGGAAGCAATAGAGGGAGGACAAAGCTATGTTGGAAAAACCCTATTGATATTAATTCTTAGAGATCTAGCCAACAGAAGGACACTTATTTAATCATTCTGAGCCATTTTTTCACCATCATTAGGATATGGATAGGGCCTGAAAACTTTGATGTCATTGACATGGGAAACTCCCAAATGAAAAAAAAGCTGTCTATACCAAGAATGGTTAGCACTTTTTTTTAGTGGGGTAATGAGGGTTAAGTGACTTGTCCAGGGTTACACAGCTAGTAAGTTTCAAGTGCCTGAGGCCGGATTTGAACTCAGTTCCTCCTGAATCCAGGGCCAGTGCTTTATCCACTGAACCAAGTAGTTGCCCCCCACCCCCACCCCGCAACCAGTGGGCACTTTCTCTGCAACATAGAGAATTGCCCAGAACATCCAGAGATTACATATTTTGCCCAAGGTTACACAGCAAGGAGGTGTGAAAAGAAGGTCTTCTTCCCTCTGAAGACAGCTTTCTCTCCTCTATGCTATACTATTGCTGAAAATAATAAATGGGCAAAGTTACCTAGATCACCAATATCATAGGAATGAGGCAGGATTAAATGAGAATCTACATGTAAAACCTTTGGCAAAACTTAGAGAGCTACAAAAATGTCAATTTTTACTATTTTATTTTCTTATATTAGAGCTTACTCAATCAATTAATCAACAAACATTTATCAATGAGCTACTGGAGACCAAGATATTTAGGTCTCAGACTGGCATTGGGTTTTGTTTTTTTTTAGCTTTTCCCCAGCCAGGGAAGAGAAGACAGACGTTATCATGCATCTGCTTTGGACTGGGAGGTTAGAACCTTTTGTTGAAGGGGAACAAGTAGGAGATGGATATTTCTATGTCTCCCTCTGTCTCTATCTATCTCTCTGTCTCTGATTTGATTTATTTCTATGTCTCTGCCACTCTCCTTGTCTCTCTGTCTCTATTTCTCACCATCTCTCACAGTCTCTGTTTCTTTTTCACTGTCTCTTTCTGTCTCTTTGTGTCTCTGTCTCTCTCCATTTTTCTCTGTCTCTGTCTTTGTCTCTATCCCTCTATCTCTTTCTCCATCTTTCTGTCTCTGTTTCTTCCTCTCTGTATCTGTTTTTCTCTCTTTGTCTCTCCCTGTTTCTGTCTCTCTATCTCCCTGTCTTTCTGTCTCTGTGTCTCTGTCTCCATGTGTTTCTATCTCTCTGTCTCTCTGTCTCTATGTCCCTCTCTCTCTCTCTCTCTCTCTCTCTCTCTCTCTCTCTCTCTCTCTCTCTCTCTCTCTCTCCCTCCTTCCCTCCCCCCCACCCCTCACCTGAGTAAATGCCTGAATTTCTGTTCCAAATTTTATCTCTTCAAAACTGTGCTTACATTAAAAAATATTTTAATTAACACCAATAAGGGTTGTCTCTAGATAAAGAAAAAAAAATTTAATCATTTTATTGGAGTCTGTGAGTCTTTGCAACCAAAGGAGAGATACCAGAAGTTAGTGGTTAGCTGAAACTTAACCAACAGGAATATATTTAGTACTGAAGAGTTGTGCCTCTATCTAAAAGATTAAAATTCCCATCTAGGCAGGGTCCTCAAAAATAATGGTTTTATCAATAACTAGTATTGTTGATAAACTTTCCAGAGCTAAAAAACTGGATAGATAAGCCCCCCCTTTTGTGGCTAGGGATGGCTAATAAGATCTAACATGCCAGAAGTAGGATTACCACTTACTGAAAAGAGAGCAGATGAGAGATGTGACCTGAGAGAATCTAATGCTCAAACCCAGGCTCCACAGTCAGTGCCAGGCATGTTCTTGGAGGAATTGACTCCTCATTTTTCCAGAAAAATAAAGAGCAATTACTCCTTAGCCAAACTCTCCTCCATAGGTGACATATGATTCCTACAATAAGCTAGATTTAACTGATGGAGAAACAGAGTCAATCCTTAGACCACTTCTGCTTTTATTATATAGAGGTAAGCATCATAGATGATAGAGTGATAGAGAGATAGATGAGATAGATGATAGAGACAGAGAAATAGATGATAGATGATAGAGAGATAGAGATAGATAGGTAAATAGATAGATAGACTGAGAGAGATATAGATAGATAGATAATAAATAGATAGATTCAAATATAAAACACATTGAAAGTAAATACTAGGGGCAGCTAGGTGGCGCAGTAGATAGAGCACCAGCCCTGGATTCAGGAGGACCTGAGTTCAAATGGTCCTCAGACACTTAACAATTACTAGCTGTGTGACTCTAGGCAAGTCATTTAACCCCAATTGCCTCACAAAAAAAAGAAAGAAAGAAAGAAAGAAAGAAAGAAAGAAAGAAAGAAAGAAAGAAAGAAAGAAAGAAAGAAAGAAAGAGAGAGAGAGAGAGAGAAAGAAAGAAAGAAAGAAAGAGAGAGAGAAAGAAAGAAAGAAAAGGAAGCAAATACTATATAATTTTTGTAGGGAGCCACCAGAAACTTAGGAATACAAAGTTTTCATAGTAGGTAGCCTTTGAAGAAAACTTCCAATGAAAATAGGGTTCTATAACTTAGAGAATGTACTCCAGGCATGAAGGGCAGTCTGTGCAAAGGAAAAGACTGGAGATGGAATCTTTGGT
Source organism: Dromiciops gliroides (assembly GCF_019393635.1). Lineage (NCBI taxonomy): Eukaryota > Metazoa > Chordata > Mammalia > Microbiotheria > Microbiotheriidae > Dromiciops > Dromiciops gliroides. Next base: position 686,459,198 of record NC_057862.1, read on the forward strand.
CAAGGAATGGTAAGGGACCTATTTTGACTGGAACTTAGAATAAATGAAGAGTAGTTAATAGGTCTGACCACGCCCTCCCTAGAGAGTACCTATAAGCTTCCGATTTTACCAGACAATAATATTGAAAACGAAAATAGCTCACATTTTTCTAGCTCTTTAAATTTTTTGTAAAGCACTTTGCAGATATCATTTCATTATTTTTTCTATTCACACAACTTAAAGTTAGCAGGTATTCTTACTCTTTTTTGATAGTTTTGTTTTATTGTTTACAGTTAAGGAAACTGAGGAAGGTTGAAGTTTAAGTGACTTGATCAAGGTCACACAACTTGTATAAAAATATACTTTTGGAAGACTGGTTTTGGAATGCAGTTACTTTCACTTAAAAACATAGACTTGTTTGACAGGTGAATATCATGAATGATCAGAAGTCTAGGGATAAATTAGTTGTCTACCTGGATTTTTAGCGTGAACTCCAAATTCCTTATCATATTAATTGAAGTCAATAAAATTTACTAAGACAACTAACATGTGCTAGGCACCCACCAAGGATGTAAAGAAAAAGAAAAGAAAAGAACCTTAACCATAACTATGGCTGGAATTATCATTTGGTGACATAGAATTGAATAGGAATCAATCAATAAACAAGCATTTACTAAAATCTTATAATAGACTAGTCATTGAGGTAGCTATGGTTCATAGAAAAAAAAAGGAAAAAAGAAATGTTTCTTATCCTCATAAGTTTTCTATTCTGTAAGGGGAACATATATGTTGACAAGTGTGAAATATGCAAGTTCACAACACATGTGAATAACAAATACATAATATGAAACTGAGTGGGGAAATGGTAGCAATTGAAAGGCTTCTGTGATAAGTCATAATTGAGTTAATTTAAATAAATAGAGATGCTTAACATTAAAAAAAAAGATAATAGCAATTGGTCCCATCACTTTATGGCAAACAGAGAGAAACAAAATGGAAGAATTGTCAGATTTTATATTCTTGAGCTCAAAGATCACTGCAGACAGTGACAATAGCTATGAAATCAAGATGCTCCTTGGAAGGAAAGCTATGGTAAATCTGGACAGCATACTAAAAAGCAGATACATCCCTTTGCTGACCAAGGTCTATATAGTCAAAGCTATGTTTTTTTCCAGGAGCAATGAATGGCTGTGAGAGTTGGGCTGTAAGGAAAGCTAGACACCAAAGAATTAACACTTTCAATCTGTCTTGCTGGAGAAGGTTTTGGGGACTATACTTCAAAAGGACACATACTGAAGCTGAATCTTGAATATTTTGGCCCCATAATGAGAAGCTGGTACCCATTGGAAAACACCCTGATGTTTTGAAAGATTGAAAGCAAAAGGAGAAGAGCAATCCAGAGGCATGGATAGATAGTGTCAATGTAGCAATACACATGGCCTTAGACAGAGTTCGGGAGATAGCAGAGGACAGAAGGCCCTGGTGTATGGGATCGCAAAGAGTCAGACACGACTATATGACAACAAAGGGATGCTAAGAGTCCAAAGTGATGAGGGGGTATATTCCAGGACTGGAGGGCTGCCTGTGCAAAGACAGAGGGGTGGGAGGAGAAATGCTTTGCAAAAGGAGTATGTACACTGAAACAGAGAATGTGTGAAAGGAGTACCCTTGTATATCTGCAAAGCTAGATTAGAATCAAATGGCAATCTAATTTACATGATTAACAGGGGAGATAGCCTTTTATCTCAGAGGCAATTGGGAGCCACTGAATCTTTTTGAGCATAGGGATGACATGGTTTAGATTTGTGCTTTAAAAATATCACTTTGGTAGCTAGGTGAAAAATGCCTTAAAAGAAGGTAGGTAGACCAGTTTGGTGACCATTACAATTGCTCAAGCCTGTGATCATGAAGAACCAAACTATGGTGGTGACTCTGTGAGGGGAGAGGAGAGGAGAGGAAATATTTGAGACACTGTAGATAAATCTACAATTATGTGGGTGGACACCTAGGTGGCACAGTGGATAGAGCACTGGTCCTGAAGTTGGGATCACCTGAATTCTAATCTCAGCTCAGACACTCACTAGCAATATGACCATGGCCAAGCCATTTAACCCCCCCACACACACACACACATATGTGTGTATGTATATGTATATGTATATATGAATATATATGTGTATGTATAATGTCACTGAACCCAGATGGCTCTGGATGAGAGAGTGAAGTTGATGACCTTGCACAGCCTTCCCTCACTTAAATTCAATTCACTGCAAGTAATGACATCACCCTGATGTCATGGTCTTCTTTGAGAATGAAGGGCAACAACAGCAGAATAATATAGAGTACTTCAAGAATGTCCCTCCCTGCTTTGACAGGTACATCAGAAGGGAAGAGAGATGGGTCTTGGCACAGGTGAGTCTGTTGAGGGACATATACAAACAAAATGACAGAAACATCAGAGGTGGCAAGAGTCAGAGGGGGGAATGTCCAATGAGCCAGCATATATCAGTTTCCCTGCTGACTGCCTTGCTGTGTGAAATGATTAAACATAAAGTTAGTGACATATGTCTGATGACTTACACGCCTGCCATGAATTTTAAACAGAGTGTCTTATCTGTGTAGTGTCTTTTCCTCAACCCTAGCTAAAAAGGAGGACTCTTGTCTTGAGAGTTCCTTGATGCATTAGGGCTAGATTGATTTTAGAAATGTGGTGCTGCCAGTGGTTAACTGATTTTTCCTCCTCCTTTCCTGCTTCGAGAAATAAAAGATGCCTCTCCCCAGGGAATTAATTGAGACCCATTGGCCATGTCTCCATACCACATGGCTCAATATTTATCTTGTGGGGATCTTGAAAGCCATCCTAGGGCAGCAGAGATTGGCAAAGGAAAGAAACAGTATAATATAGTTGAAAATGGACAAGATTAGAAATACAAGGACTAAGGTTCAAATGCCTGCTACTTACTTTGGATGTGTGCTTCAATTACCTACCTGAGTAACTGCTCTTCATGATGGTGTTTCCCACTGCCATGCCTTAGCACAGGCTCTATCCGATCTCTCCCCCACTGTCAAAACTTAGTATCTTGTCCAAAGTCAAGGAACCAGTATGTATATCTGATATCTAGATTAACCTTCTTAAGTGATGTAGATTTTTTTTCCTTTTCTCTGTGCTGTCTTGCTTAAGTGATGGAGTACATCAAAAGGCTAGGACTTGCCCAAGAAGCCAGGTAAGTCAAGCACTAAGTGAAGTAGCATCTTAATATTCTGAAGTCATGCAAAATTATTTATTGGCATCTTCCTGAGTTCAAATCTCACTTCCAACACTTTCTAGCTATGTGAAACTGAGCAAGTCACTTAACCCTGTTGGCCTCAGTTACCTTATCTGTAAATTGAGCTGGAGAAGGAAATGAAAAACCACTGCAGGTTCTTTACCAAGGAAACTTAAATGGGGTCAAGAAGAATTGGCCATAACTGAAAATGACTGAACTATTAAATAGGCAATCCATGCAGAAAGCACCAGCTTTGATAAAGATGGGAAGGAGAAGCTAGTGAAAGGAAACTTTAATATACAGATCAAACAGCTCTTTACAACTGCTAAAGAATTAGAGAAAGCACCCACTGCTGAGGGCTGAGTCTGGAGAGGTTTCATGATCTTGTCTGGCTGATAATCATCAGAGCAAAATTATTTATTCCTAGCTTGGCTCCTCTCTTTCCATGGTTCTGAAATACTTAAGCAAAAGGTCAAATGAAATAAGTCTCAAGTGTGGGCACAACTGAACCATAAGGCTTATCTCTCTTCACACACTTCTGCCTGCTTCTGCCTCCCCCCACCCCCTCAGAAATGAAGTACATTCATATTGACATCTAGAGCTGGAGAAATCTACTTTTGTCCCACCTCATTTTTGTTAACAGATGAAAAACCTGAGATGCAAAGAAGTTACATAAATTGCCCAAGGTACTGAGACAAGATTCTGTCATCTATAAAGTCAACAGATTGTGCTGTGCACGGTTCAATGTTGGTTGACATCTCAATTAGAGTGATGGCAAGTACATGAAATTCTATATGGCCCTGGGAATTTGTTTTATTGTACAAAATCAAGCAAGCACAAAGACATCAAAGCACGCTGTGACCACTACCTGTTTCTGAAATCCTTACCCCCTTCACCTGTGTTAGCAATCTCAGGGCCAGCAAAGAGTCTTCTGTCTTTCTTCCTGATTCTGTTTTCCTCCATAGACAAATAGCTGCCTTGTCTTAATTGATCTAGGTCTCCATCATTTCTATTATCTATCCCCTTCATTCCACTCAAAGACCACCATTCTACTTCAAGCCTCCTCACATCCTGCCTGGATTATTTTTGCAAAAACCTTCCATCTCCTATCTCCACCCTATCCCCTGACAAGAAAATATTTCCCCCACTGCTTAGAATCTCTAAATTCCTTTTCGACTCAACCCAGGTATCATTTTCTATGTGAATCCATTCTTGATTCTGCCAAATTGCTAGTTCTCTCTTTTTCTATCTCTGTAGATTTCTCCATGCCTCTCCATCTCTGTTTTTCTGCTGCTCCCTCTGTTTCTGTCTGTCTCTTTATCTCTGTCTCTCTGTTTCACTTTCCCAACCCCCAAATACCTTGCATTTTCTCATCCATTCATGTTGTGTCTGTTCATACATAGTAAATTTCTTGAGGACAGTAATATTTTGCTTTTATGAATTTAGGTCAAATAGGCAACTGGCCTGGAACTTATAGTCTTAGGGAACTACATAGGCAACAGAATGAAATGTTAATTGATTTAAAGAATTAATTTTCGTTTTCACTCAGCAAAATATATCAGTTTTGGAATTTGAAATCAGGCTTTTTCTTGAAGATTTCCCTTCTATCCATTACATCATGTTAGATCTCATGTAAAAAAAATCCTTACGTGGTAATGCAGGATATGTTTAATAAAAGTTTATTGAACAGCATTAAATGAACAATCAAGGAGAGCTAATTCAATCTCAAGAGCCTGCTGCTTCTCTTTCTACAGAAAGTGCTCCCAATGGCTCACCCTTCTGGCACTGTTCATTTCATCTTCAGAAACTTATCAAATATATTCTGCACCATAAAAGCTCATTTTCCTTCTCAGTACATATATAATTATTCTGATTAAACTTTCCAAAAACAATTCAACTTCAAGAAAACAGTCTACAGAATTGCACGACAGAATGACCAATGAGCTGATCTACCTGAATAATTGTGCTGCTATCTCATAGTATGTTTCAATGGGCTTGGATGAACTGGATGTAACCCAGACATTCAGCTTGCCTAATTACCCATGGAGGGTTGACAGCCTTGCTAATCTCAGGGACTGGTCCTCCCTATGTTTCTGGCCATTCAAAAAGCTTTAGAGGGTGCTCCAAGAATAATGGAGCAGAACAAATACTTCATCCACATCAATTCATTTAGACATGTAAAAATCTAAGCTATTTTCGAGAGGTAATGGTATATCATCCTTTATACTTAACCCATTGTGTGTGTGTTTTGGAGGTAGGTTTTCATGTATGATTTTTTTTTCAAGTGCAGAAAACTCATTTTCCCCATAAAGACGTTCAACTTACAGTTTTGAGGAATTGCTTGGGTCAGTGAGAGTGCAAATGATTTGCTCAGGGTTAATTACCTAGTATGTATAAAAAGCAGAACTTGAACACAGGTCTCTCTGACTTCATATCTGGCCCTCCATTAATTTTGCATAAAACTGCTGCTCTTAATGGTTGATTAGTCAGTTGTCATACTTTGTGCTTGAAGAGGACCAAAATCGCATGTTGGAGTAGAGGTACAGTGTATCTCACTGTGGCTGATCAGACCAGTATGAACGTGGGATGCAACCCACAGCTTAGGCACAAATGATCCATCCATATGAACCTTTGGAGTGGATTTGTCTCTGAATTTGCACATCTCACATTTCTTTTGAGCTATTGAAACTCTGCGTCACTCACAGAGCATAGTACTCTTTTGGGTTCAGCATATCATGGTGGGAGGTCCTTTATCAATATCTCCCATGTCAAAAATCAATTCCAAAGTTCTTCAGAGAGACCTTGAGATTGTCCTTGTATTCTTACCACCACATAAGCACTTGTCTTACATGAGTTTTCTGTTAAATGGTCTTTTAGGCAAGTGTCCATTTGATATTTTAACAATGTGGCCAACCCATCGGCATTGTGCTCTCGGCAGTAGAGTTTGAATGACTGGCAGTTTAGCTGAAGAGAGGACCTCAGGGTCCAGTACCTTATCTTCATACATATAAGTAAAAGATGATATAAGCAAGATAAGTTGGCACCTATACATTATACAAGTCAGTCAATACCACCATATTAACTATGTACTCTAAATCATGTTATGTGGTTTTAATTTTGAAAAATAGTACAAAGGTGATATTTTAAAATTACATATATTATTATTAATGATCTCCTTTGATTTATTCTCTAATAAAATTATTGATCCAAATCTTCAGCATAATTTATCACTTTATTTGATACTTTTTAAAAAATTTCAGGTTAAAGCATTGTCTGCCCTTTAATACAACTGAAGTTTTAGCATTCCAGACCAAGACAGATTTTTCCTCCTTTTTCAGAAGGTGACTTTTTCCTTTTTTTTTTTTTTTGAAATAGAACTTCAGTACTTTAAATGATATGTGATTTCATTGGCCTGAGATCCCATTATGATGTATAAAATATCTGGGATGAAGTAAAATAATGGCATTTATTGACATGCAATAGATCTTACATTTTGGACATTTGTAAAAGTATTTTATATAATATACAGCCTCTTTTTTGCAGTTGCATCTTTTACATTATTTATCATTAATTTCAAGAGCTGTTGACACATAAGTTAATGTTTTCATCATGAAATCACTCATTCCTTTGCACATGAAGTATACCTTTGACAGAAGGGCCATTTTTCTAAAGTCTTGCTTTGATTTTAGCTGGCCTATTTTCAACGGGGTTTACAATCAGTTAAGTTCCCTGGTCACTGAAGCATGTGCATCTCCATATCTCAGAGAAATTTCTTAATTTTTCATGACATATGGCAAGGTGCAATGTCATATTTCCAAAGTCCATCTCCATTTGGTAGATTGTCTAATTCTGCAATAATTGTGCATCTCAGTAACGTAATGTATTTATCAGAGTTCATCATTTCTTCAATGCAGACAAAACTTGCTTGCCCATTGAAAGGGACAAGAAAAGCCTGAAATAGTTTTAGGGATTGTGTTATTTTTTAGTCTGCTGGAAATGCCCATATTATACAGTTTAATCTGGAATTTTTATGACAGTGATGTTGGTATAGCCTTGGATGACAGAGATCTTCATTTGCACAGGTGATTTTTACAATGTTCAGAATTCCAATGTTTGCATTGCCTTTCCTAGGAAAACCATCTTTTTTCTTCTTTATAACAACACTTTGCTGCAGTTCTTTTTTATTTGTCTTCTCACTGTTGTTTTTTCTGACATCAAGAAACTTATACCTCACATAATATTAATAAAGCCAGGGCAGCTAGGTGGCACAGTGGATAGAGCACTGGCCCTGAGTTCAAATCCAGTCTCAGACACTTCACACTTACTAGCTGTGTGAGCCTGGGCAAGTCACATAACCCTAATTGCCTCACCCAAAAAAAAAAAAATTAATAATGCCTTACTATCTTCAAGATTCATCTAAATATGTGGGGTTTTTTTGGGTTTTTGGTTGTTTTTTTTTTTGCTCTCCCACAACCCAAAGAGATTACTATGCTGTTTGGCAGTGATAGTTTTCAGTTATATTTACATGAAATTCATCTGAGTGCAGGATAAGATATATTCATAGACAGCAGTGAGATACTATTCTTGCCTGATGTAAGAAAACTAAAGTGAAGGAAGGAATGAATGATGGACATTAGGAAGAATGGAAGGAAGAAAGGGAAAGGAAGAAGAAAGAAGGAATAAAGGCAAATGGGGGCAGCTAGGTGGCACAGTGGATAAAGTACCAGTCCAAGATTCAGGGGGACCTTAGTTCAAATCCAGCCTCAGACACTTGACACTAACTAGCTGTGTGACCTTGGGTAAGTCACTTAAACCTCATTGCTCCCTGCAAAAATAAAAAAAGAAAAAAAAGTAAAGAAAAAGAAAAGAGAAAAAAAATGAAGGAAGAAGAAAAAGAGGGGGATGGAGTAAGGGAAGAAAAAAATAAATAAAAAGTGACAAAGGAAAAAAAAATACCAAACATTTATAACAGCATCAATGAAAAGGCACAATTAGCCAAAGTTTAGAAAAGTTTGTGGAGTAAATATGCTTTCAAATGAAAATATCTACAGTTGGATCAAAACTACTAAGGTTTTTTTTTTTTTCTCCTATAAAGACCTTCCTGGCTGCTAACTTCTTTAGATTTTTTCTCATTATTCATTTACCATTCAGGTGTCAACCCCCTCCCACCAATTAATTGTTTCCTCCACTTTTTTTATACTAAAATTATTTTTGTTTCTCTTTAACGCTCCAACTCTCATTACATTGTATGTTACTTAAGGGGGGAAACTGTTTCATTGTTTATCTTCCTTTTCTCAATACCTAGCCCAGTGGGTGGCAATTAGAAGGTGATTAATAAATGTTTGTTCAATAGAATTGGGTTGAATCTTTGCCTTCTTTGAATAAATTGAAATAGATTTTTGTATGTTAAACTTTTCTTTCCCTATAAAGACATAATGAATGTATGTACTAACACAGACACATTGCCTTGAGAATTTTTTCCCAGTTTACGAAGGCACAAGAGTAAGAAGAAGCCAGTCTACATTTTGAAGAAACTGTTCTCTATGTCTTTTGAATCTATCTACATGAAATTTATCTTCCAAGTGGGCAGAACAGGATACATTAATGGACACCAGTGAGACACTATTCTTGTCCGACACGTAACAAGACTCAAGTGTGACCTGAATGGTTCCCTGGTGCTTGAATTTATATTCCTCTCAGAGGCATTGGAGAGTGTGTTTCACCACAAAGAGCTAAAATCATTGCAATCATTGTTTATAAATCTTTTAGAAAAATGCATTTTCTTAGCAGCAGCTATGGCAACAGGGAACTAGAAAAGACATCGGGAAAGAATTGAGTGAGGCTGCTTGGGGTAATATCCACAGGATTTATATTTTAGTATCTTCCATGCTGGGATCCTGGGAAATCGGAAGTACAAAATCACTCAGCAGACACAAGCATGGTGTCTTGGACCGCATTGTGGTTTTTTTCTCCTGCCTGCAGGTTACATGACCTTTGACAGCTATTAAAGATTCTCAGAGTCTTTTGATCAAACATTCGTTATTTATTAAGCACTTAAATTCCAAGAATTATGCTAAGATCTGTGAAGATATATGTGTATATGTGTATATTTGTATGTATATGTAGGTATGTATGTATAAACATGACAGCCTTTCTTTCCAAGGGTGAACCCCTCTGAAGAAGACAATACGTAGGGGAGATCAGTTCCAGGGCAGATGGAAGAAAAGTTCTGAGTGTTCAGGTACCAGGTACTAAATGTAAAGGAAGAATCTTGGTTTCTGTCTCACAGGACCACTTATGAGGTAGCAAGGCTGAGGATCAGAAGTGAAAGAAATATCCAGTTCCCACTGACCTGGAAAGGGGAAGTGGATTTGCTGTTCAACCATGAAGGTAAAAGTGGAAGGGTCATTGAGAGGAAGTTTGGGGATAGTTGGGGACAGAGAGGGGGAAGTGAGACAAAGGATATCCTTGGCTTCAAGTAACTTACATTCTAATTAGGAAGAAAAACAGGCAAATACCATATCAACACAAGAGTGATCCAAATTAAATTGAATATCATCTGCAAAGAGAAGGCATCAACAGTGTGGAGGCTAGGAAAGCACACCTACAGAAAATGAGATTTGGTTGAACTTTCACACTGCGGGAATGTAGGACAACCATTACAAAGGCATGAAGAGGGAAGAGTATATGGAGAATTGTAAAGTGGTCAATATGACTATCCCAACGTGTATGTAGAGGGAAATAAAATCAAAGAAGATTAGAAAGATAGAAAGAGGACCAGTTGTGAAGAGTTACAACATTTATCAAGCATTTACTTAGTATGAGGCACTCTGATAAGTACTGGAAGAGTACACATGAACTTAAGAATTCAATTCATACGATTTTGAGGGTACCTTTATCCTCTAATCCATGTTCTTGGGATATTTGTCATATTGGGAGAAGCACCATGCTGCACTGAATATCACTCTGGACTTGGAGTAAACAGTGAAATATTTAATCTCACCTTGATCTTTTTTTTACTATTTTGACCTTGAAAAATCCAAACCTCACAATGTCAACTTTTTCATTTGTAAAATGGAACTTATCATCATTGTATCACCTAAATCAAAACATTGTTGAGAGCCTAATGAGATAATATATGGAAAGCACATTGTCCAGGTTAATGTGCTATCTGCATCTGAATTAAACAATCCTCCATTATAGGAAACATAATCTTCCTTGGTAAAGCTGTTCATCTTTCTGCATTTCTGAACCTTAGGTGAGGACAGAACCATCTAATATTTCACCCTGGGAGAGATGCAAGCTGACAGTCTTCCTTGACTTTTTTCTCTTCCTCCTCTACCCCCACCATATCCCCATCCAATGTATAGCCAATCCTTCTTGAATCAAACTCTCACAACATCCCTTTCATCCTTTCCCTTCCATCCATGGCTCTTCAGTCAACCTAAAAGTCTTTATTAAGCTGCAATTATGTACCAGGTGCTTAGGAAACAAAATTGAAACAGTCCTTGCTTGCCTCCAGCTTTTGCCAGGATAACTGTTAAAGCTATGCAACTGGGCATCCTCAACTCCAGGCTTCTCCCTCTCTAACTGTCCTCAGCATGTTTCTAAATACATTAAGTAAGTTAATAAACATTTATCAGGCATCTCTCATTTACTTGACACTTTATGCTGTTCCTGTTTTCAATGGGTGCATAGTCTCACAAGAGTGACAACTTGAAGACAATGATGGACAAACATGCCAAATACAGTGTAAAATGTGAGATGATTCCAGAGGATTGGCACAGAGATTAAGTACGCATCTGTCTGTGCTTCTCCCTTACTCAAAAGTAATCGATGACCCCCATTTCCATTTGATTAAATAGAGTCTTCTGGGACTGAATTAAAAAAAACACCTCTTACCCAACTCCAAACTATCTTTTCAAAAATATCTTATATGACACCCCATTTAAAGCAGCACAACTGTGAAGTACAGGGTGGTGTTATGAGGAGAATGCTAGGACTGGAGTTAGGATGACACCTGCCTCAAAGGCTTACTAGCTATGTGAGCCTGGACAAGTCATCTAACTTTTCTGAGGCTTAGTTTCCTCGTTTGAAACAAAAAGGGAGTTGCAATCAATGACTTCTATGTTTCTTCCTAAACCAAAATTAATATCTTACAGTCCCATGATCGCATGATGCATGGCCTCATTGTCTTGTGATTGTGTGCTCTTTGATCTTATGATTTATGGTTCCTTCATTCAATGTACATTTCAGTTAAACTGAGCTACTCCCTAACCCTTTGATTCAACATCCCACTGACAAGGGTCACAACTTGTGAAAGGTCGGTCTACATCCCTCTAAATGTTCCTTTCCCATACCCACCTCTGGCATTTTCCTTATTTGTACTGCAGCTCAGATGTGATTTCCCATGCAAAATTCTACTGAATCTCCCCTCCTCCTAAAAATGGTTTATATTCTCTCAATGATAAAATCAATTAATATCTTATACTTCATGATTCATCCAATGTTCCAAGGACAGAACTTCAGCCTTCCTGACTCTCCCTCCCTGCATTTTAGAAGAAATGGTTTATTCTACATGTGTATTCAAAGACAAAACATAGTTGATGGCACTGTAAAGTTGTATGAATGCTCATTCATCAACAACTCTTGTACTGCAACTCCTGTTACTCCATTGTTGTTTAATAATTTCAGTCACGTCCCACTCTCCATGAACCCTGTTGGGGGGGGGGTAGTTTCTTGGCAGAGATACTGAAGTGATTTGCCATTTCTTTCTCCAACTCATTTTACAGATGAGGAAACTGAGGCAAACAGAGTTACATTATTTCCCTAGGGTTGCACAGCTAGTAAATATCTAAGGCTGGATTTGAACTCAGGTCTTCTGGACTCCAGGCCTGGCCCTCTATCTACTGTACCACCTAGCCAGGCAGTGCTGGGCACAAATAGACATGTGAGTCCTTGTTGATGGACTTACAAATTTGCTAAAGTTAAGGGCAGCCACATAACAGAAGGGCAGCAGTCTATGCATTATATCATCTAGCTGCCCTATTACCCATAGATTAACACAATTGCCAATAAGTCAAACATGATTCTATTTTTTTTTCACCAGGGATATAAACTCTTAATGTGAAATCATTTATTGTTTATTAAATATCTTTGAAAATATGTCACATGCCCATTTTACCTTCCTTCCCACCAATAATATGTAAAATCTTTACGAGTAGGGATCAATTTGGTTTTGACCTTGTGTCTTTACTGATTTTCACAGTACCTGAAACATAGATGTTTAATGAATACTTATTAGTGTTACTATTGTCATGACTTTAAGATGCCATCTGTGAAATTTGGTTATAAGATTCATTGAACAAGAGAGAGAGAAAAAGCAACACTAAGGCACTGTTTTCTATCAAATTTATTTAATTTATGAAGTATTTCCTTTTTATAACACTAGGTCTTTTTCAATCAATCAGTCAACTAATAGACAAAAACCTATTAAGTAATACAATGTGCTTAGTATTTTGTTAATTGCTAGGAATCCAGGCAAAGATAAACCCACTCCCTCTTCTTACTTATACCCCTTTATAGCTATCACATGCACAGCAGCCATACCCAGATAAGTCATCTCCACAAATGGGCTGAACCAGATTAAAGGTAATGGATGGGCCACATACCCATCTGTGAGTTAGGGGAGTGCCTAGCCAAAGCATATCAAGATTCCCCCCAGTGGAAAGAGCAGATCAGAACAATTTGTTCTAATGACTATGAAAACAACCTAAGCAAGCAGTGCTCTGTGCTTAGAGTTTGGTCAGATAATGAAGAAACCAAGGTCATCTACTGCATTTCAAATCATTGTCAAGCCTCCTGATTTTTGTCCTGCCACTGAACTTCAATGGCTCTGGAAGAGAGAGCCTGTCAATTTTTGCCTCATTTAAATTCAATTCACACGTGTCAAGACATTACCCTGTGATGTCATTAGTCCTCTTTGAAAATGAAGGACAAACAGCAATCCTTTTGCCACTGAATAACTAACTCTGTCTCTAAGTTTCCTCTTCAGTAAGATGTGCAACAATGATTGAACTCCCCATATCAAGAAGTCTTTTATTTTGCATATCAATCCTCTCAGATGAAAATGAAGGAATGGGATTATGTGACATTAATGGTTCCTTCTAGGTTCAAGTCTATGATCTTCTTATCTTCTTAGTAGGATTGAATAAGTGCCTTGTCAACCTTCATGCAGTATGTAAATGTCCATGATGATGATGGTCATGGTAAAGATGGTGGTAATTGTCATGATGATCCTAGAAGTTTCTTCATTCACAACCAATTGCTCAAGTCACCTGTTTTTTGTTGCCAAACTAGAGCAAAGCAGCAGAGATTTGGTTAGTTACTTACAAAAGTAAAACTACAACAATATGTAAAACAATATTCCCTTGAGATTTTTTTTAACACTTTTACATTGTAAAGAGATAGTCCTTTCTAATAGGAGATCTATTTCTTTCTTTTGATGTTTATTGAAATCAGAATGAAATTAACATAATCAAAAATTCATTATAAATGGAGAACTCTTGAAATTGGATATAAGGGGATAGTTTGGGGGGAATATGTAAATCTATAAACCTCTTTGGAAAGTGACCCAGACATACCCATCTCATTCAACTTTGTGTCATGAAGAAAGTGAAGTTATAACTTTGCAAATTGTGTAAAGAAGGAAGGAAGGAAGGAAGGAAAGAAGGAAGGAAGGAAGGAAGGAAGGAAGGAAGGAAGGAAGGAAGGAAGGAAGGAAGGAAGGAAGGAAGGAAGGAAGGAAGGAAGGAAGGAAGGAAGGAAGGAAGGAAGGAAGGAAGGAAGGAAGGAGGAAGTGATAAAAGGAAGAGAGGGAGAGAGTAGGGAAGATGGAAAGGAGGAAAGGAGAGAGGGAGGAAAGGAAGAAGGGAAGAAGGAGGGGAAGAAAAAGGGACAGAAGAGTCAGTGAAGAAGGAAGGAATGAGAAAAAGAAAAGAACAGAGAATGGGTCTGATGGGATTGAAGAATTGTCATTGTAAGCCATAGATTCTAGACCACACTCCAAATCTTAGTGTCATAAAGGATGAGTTAAGACACTTCTGGGTTGATTTGCACAGATAACAAACATTTCTGGATAACTGCATGAATCCCTATTATTCATTTCAAAATGCCTTTTGGGCAAAAGGCCTGCACATTAACAGAATTAAACATAGAATAGCAGATTTTAACTAATATTCCTTCTTTTCACATAGTATTTACAACTAGAACCTAACTGCTTTGTTCTCCTCATTTTGTGCCTCTCCCCTTCACAATCTATCCAGTTGATGAAGATTTGGAAAAGGAAAAAAAAAAAAAAAAGAAAAACCATGCTATATATTACTTATTTCTCAGGCTGTTGATGACCTGTCTAATGTACAGTCTTGCTCATTTTCTGAGTTGCATTTGAAGAATTAACCATGGGGAACATTAGAACAATTATCATACATAATGGAATATTATTGTAGAATAAGAAATTACAAATATGAAGGATTCAGAGAAACTTTAATCATCTTTAATGAACTAGGGAAGAGTAAAGAAAGCAGAATTGGGAGAACCTTTGCAATGATTGCCCAGAATTTGAATATAAATAATGGTGAATGACAGCATTATTCTTATTCCCTGAGAAAAAATAATGAAACCCTATTCTTTAAACAATTATAATGGGAAATCATGGTCCTTCAGCACTAATGATTACACAAAACTTGTCAATCTCATTGGAGAGGTGGAGGACTATAAATTTGGATTGATTAGAATGAAAAATATAAAATGTTAAGTTCAAATTTACTTAAATTTATTTTTTTAATTTTTTGTACTTTTTACTTTTTGTATTACTTCCCCCAGAGGAGGCATGAGCAGATAAATAGGTTACAGAGACAATGACCTTAGAACAAATGTTAAGTAAATAAAACTAGAAAAAAATAATGTAACCATTAGAAATCACCAATACAATTGCAAAAATAATTTTTAAATCTAAGTTTTGTCTCCTCTTTCATTTATTAAGATTATTGGAATTGATGACAAAAGGCTAATGATAATTTTTTTTCTGGAAATTATTGACATTTTAACTTTGAGAATGACATTTTTTCTTCTTTTTTCATGTGTTATAATGGCAACTTAAGCTAAAATCCCACAGTCATATCTTTAGGGGAAAACTCATAAGAAATACTTGCACCTCACCCAAGGCTCTTTGACACTGGAGCAGGCATTAAGAAGATTCATTTTAATTAACCCAAAGAAATCTCTGCCAGCTGAGATTTGCTTTGATTGGCTAGATTATGTTACTGACAAAACACAGACAATTTCCCAGAATCTTTTAAGGTCAATGCAAAGAATTGAGTCAGTTCCTAGATAATGAACCAACTCAAATCTAAAGAAAAAATGAAATGTTGCAAAAGCCAATGTTCTTTTCAGAAAACACTGTAATTGGTAGTAACATAATGCTGTCTATCAAGGAAGCTAAAAGTACTTTGCAAACATCATCTAAAGGGAATGACCATTTTCTTCCTAAATGATTTGTCCCTCAGTCACTACATCAGGGGCATGTGAAGCTTTTTGATCTACAATCTAGCTCACCATCAAAAGTGTATCAATACTGCCACTGCTAGAGTCACTAATGATAGCTGACATGTAAATACACTTAGAGATATTCACAGCACTGTACAGACATCTCATTTCATCATCAAATCATTTTCAAGCCATTTTATTTCGGATTTTCATCAATATGTGTGTATGCACAACAAAATAATACCTATCTTTACAATCCCATTTAAATTCTACTCATCTTTCAAGGCCAAGTTCGCATGCTACATAATCCATCTATTTTCCCTTGTTCGTTTTGCTAGCAATAATATCAGCTTACTTTGAACTTCCATCACAGAGCTTCCCTTCAGTATGTAGCAGGGATGATAGCTTACATAGTGGTTATTTTTCTCAACAAAGTCTACTTTCAATGGGAGAATTTACAGTCCTTGGCTTAGTCCGTAAAATACTGACTGTTACGTCAGGAAAATCTTGGTTCAACCTTCCCCACCCCAATACTTAGGATCACAGGACCATAGGTTAAACCTGAAAGGGACTTTAGCAGTCACAGGATTAGAGACTTAGAATGAGAAGGGACCTAATGATGTCAGTGCTTTAAATGTATTCATTTTGCAGATAAAGATCCCAAGACTTGGGTAGGTTAGGTGACTTGCCAAAGGTGGTGCAGTTCATAAGTGTCTGAAGCAGATCCAAACACATCCACCTGATGCTGAGCCCATGGCTCTCCACACTACTCCATGTTGCTACATTAATAATAGTGTGACTTCATGTAAGTCTGCTAGTCTACCTGAACCTGAACTTCCTCATCTATAGAATGGAAATTATAATTATATCCATAATTAGTAAAACATAAGCTATTTGAGGTCAGAGGTTGGGTCATGTTTGTCTTTGTATTCTCTGCTTTCAATCTACTGAAAGTACATAATAAAAGTTATCAGGAATGATATTACCTGCCTCAGCTGTGAAAATCATAATAGTGGGAATAAAGTATTTTGCAAAATATGAAATCCCAGAAGTAATAGCTTTAAAAATTCACTTTCTTTACCCCCTGTACAGGGAACCTTGTTGCAGAGCAGCCTCTTAATTATTTTATTTTATTTTATTATTTTTTAGTGAGGCAATTGTGGTTGTGACTTGCCCAGGGTCACACAGCTAGTAAGTGTTAAGTGTCTGAGGCTGGATTTGAATTCAGGTATTCCTGACTCCAGGGCCGGTGCTCTATTCACTGTGCTACCTAGCTGCCCCTGCAGCCTCTTAATTATTAAAAAAAGAGAGAGAGCAGAAAGGGACTTGAGAGCTTATTGAGTACAACATATATTTTACAGATGTGGAAACTTGAACCCATATAGGAAAAGTGACTTGCCCAAGTTCACACAGGTTATAAATTCCAGATCAGGTGTTCGAGTCGGATTCCAAATTCTGTGTTCTTTCCATCACATCAAGATGCCTCATTAGAATAAATGAATTTTATATGATGTTTAAATGTTGACAGGCAAAAAAAAATGTTGACAGGCATTGCTGTAAAAGTTATTGTGATATTTGCTGAATCCTGACAGATAGTGACAACTTTTTTTTTTCTTTTTGGTGAGGCAATTGGGGTTAAGTGACTTGCCCAGAGTCACACAGCTAGTAAGTGTTAAGTGTCTGAGGCCAGATTTGAACTCAGGTCTTCCTGAATCCAGGGCCGATGCTCTATCCACTGTGCCACCTAGCTGCCCCTAGAGGCAACTCTTAATCCAAAAGGAAACTAACAGCGTGGTTCAAAATGTTAACTGAATTCATGTGTGAAGGCATTGAAAAGGAGTTTTTTGTTTATTTGTTTTTTTATTAGTTAATGGAATCAAAAACATCACAATTCATAAGTAGTTGGGTGTAATGAAAATAGTGTCAGAATCAAGATTCTGGGTTCAAACACCAACTTATATGCCTCCTAGCTGTGAAATCCCAGATAGACTCCCTTGCTGCTCTGAACTTCAGGCATTTCACATGAAAAAATGGTGTAATTATTAATACAGATACTTTCAATAATGGAACTCAAAAATGTAAGGAAATGTTTTATACGTCTTAAAGTTCTATTCATGTATCAGATTTTATCCATACCCAAACAGTAAACGCTAGCTACAAAACACTGCAATCAGAGATAAAACCCTGAATTTGAATCCTAAATTTGATGATTGAGTCAGAATATTTCCTTGCTCAAATACCTTCAGTAGCTCCCTTTTCATCTTAGATGAAATGTAAAATTTTCACCCTGACATTTGAAAGACCCTCTTAGTCTCAGGCTTACTTTTCTAGGTGTAGGCTAATGTACTAATATTAACTTATATTGATATTAATCTCCACACATTTATTATATTAAAACATATTCATTAAAATAATCACCACTGGGTCTCAGAGCAGGCTATTTATCCCTCATATTTGGAATGTACTCACTGTAGAGCTTTACTTCTTAGAATACAAATATTTCCTCAAGGCTCAACTGAAGAGAAGCCTTTCTGGAGATCCCTGGTTCTTCTCTCCTACCTCAAAACATTTTACTAATTTACTAATCGGTGGGTAAGCTGTGTCCACAAAGTAGAAGGTAAATTCCCTGAATAAAGAACTGTCTTGATTTTATCTCTGCAATTCCTATCATACAGTAGTAGTTTATAATAAATGTTTGTTGAAATTAATTGATGGGAAAATTCTGATTCTCATACTGATTTGTTGTTCTTATTATTCATTCATTTTCACTCATGTTTAATTCTTCAAGGTCCCATTTGGGGTTTTCTTGGGAAAGATATTGGAGTGGCTTGCTATTTATTCTCCAGTACATTTTACAGATGAGAAAACTGAGGCAAACAAGGTGAACTGAGTTTGCCAGGGTTCTAATCTAGTTAATGTCTGAGACTGAATTTGAACTCATGAAGATAAGTCTTCCTTGATTCCAAGATCAGTGCTCTATTGACTGCACCAACAAGGTTTCTTCTTACACTGATTAGCTGTTACTTATGAGCCTCAGTTTCTTTATCTATAAGATGGGGATTAAAATTTCATCTGTAATACTGCAGATGGTGGTTATATGGATATATGCGAAAAAGGTTTATAATCATTAAAGTAACCCTGGACTCATAGGTATGACCTGGAAGGGACTCCAGAGGCTATTTTGGCTAACCCTCTGCTTTTACAGGTGAGGTAACTTGAGGGCCAGCAGATTGAAGTGATTTGTAAAGGCTGCACAGATAGTCTAAGTGGCTGATCTTTGATTTGAACACAGGTCCTCTCACTCAAATTCTAACTCTCCTTCCACTAGACCTGACAACTATATGAATGTAAACTATTATTATTTGGTATTCTTTGTTGCATTTTTTGAGATCCAGTATTGAGATTTTATTGGTGTTTCATGAAAGAATTACCAATATGAAATGTCCTTTTGCTAATTCAGAATGCCAACTTATATACAACTTAAAATCATTAGATTTTAATCATTAGATTAAACTATTAGATTCAACAGCACTCACGGGTCCAAAGTTTCCCCGTGGTCACACAGTTCATGTCAGAAACGGGCCTTGAACCCAGTTCTTCTTGGTGGCTAGGCTGGTCTCCATCAATAAGCCACCCAGTAAATTTGTTTTACTTTCTAAAACTAGCCAACAAAGAATAGTGAAAGAAATATACATTTGGTTGTTTGATTGTTTGTTTTTCCATATTCACACCAGGGTTTTATGTGCCAGGGCGTTGGCAGTTCTGAAACCTGTAGGTTACAACCACAAAAGTCCCTTGATTCTTCTAAATCTTTTTCAGAAAAAATGGAAGATTAGGGAAAAAAAGATTTCCTTCCCTATATCCCTCTGAAAGTGTCTAGTATTTAATCACATCTAAGTCTTCTTCAGACAGAAGCAAGTAGGTTGCAAGTTTGAAAGACTGACAGTTTCCTATTGCTCAAAGAGAAATCCTTCTAAGAATGTCAAAGAGAAAGGATTGTATAGGAACATGCCTAGTGCCTCACAGCTAGTAAGAGTTTGAGGCCAGATTTGAATTCATGAAGATGAATCTTCCCCATTCCCGACATGGTAATCTATTCATTGAGCCATGTGGCTGCCCTGAAAATAGGAACAGAATAGGTACAGGTATAGATGTAGGTATACACGACATAGATATAGAGGATATATAGGAGTATTTAAACATTATGTGCATTTATGTATATGGGCACATATATGTTTATATACGTACATGTGCCTACATATATACCTTATACATATGTGTTCATGTGTGTGGTATATCTATATTTATCTGCACATATCTATGTGTTTGTATATTGAGTTATGATTTATATATATATCCACACACATGATTTCAGACCAAAACACCCTTACTTCCTACAGCTGATCCTCATATATCTGCATCAGCATCATATATATCTATATCTGTATCTATTTCTAGTTTTACTCATAGGCCAGAGAGCAGATTCTCATCCTTTAGTTAAAGAATGAAACCATTGTCACTTTATTTAAATCAAACCAAAATCTGCCTCGTAAATTATTTGTTTGTCTTGTTGTTGCAGTTGTTCATGGCTTGTGATTTTATTGGTATGGGGAAATACTGTTATGAAAGCTCCTTCCTCTAAACCTTGCATGAAGATGAGCCTTCAAATGGAATTTAGAGGCTTGAAAAGTTCCCCAGGGAACCTAAGAAATGAAAAGGCTCACTCAGTATCACGTAGCTGGGATGACAGAGCAAGACTCGAACACAGGTCTTTCTGACTTTGGCAAGCTCTCTGCCCCTAATACCATGCACCTTCTTAAAACATTCTATCTCCTTCCCCTCTCTCTCCCTGTCTCCAGATTTCTATTTCTAGCTCTACTTTTATGGAGATATATGCCTGGATTTTTGAAGACTAGCACCTGATATTGAATTCCCATAACACTTCCTTGAATTCAATGACCCAAAGTTGCACTTAATGGCATCCCTGTGCCAGACATGGGGACTTTTGAGTAGACTTTAAGCACCACTCCAAATAAACAATTAGGACAAAAGTTTCAACAAATGAGGATGAGATTTAAAAGAGTCTTTTTTTTCTTTCCCCTCCAAGGGAGCTGCTCTTTGGCAGTGTTTGGGGAGTGGGGAGTGGAGTGAGAGATAGAGGGGAAGCTTCATTATTTCACACAGGGTACATCAAGCAGTGATTACAATGAGCAAAATGTAATATAGGGAAAATTACCAGAGCCATCCTTTCTTATTAATCCCACTTGATAAAAAATAAGGAAGATTATGTTAAAAATCATTATATTAATATTCCTCAGAGAAATGTGCTATAATTTGAGTCCCTTTTATTCTGCCCTGTTAGTCACAAGAGCAAAGCGGGAGGCCACCTAGCAATCAGCTCAAGGAATTATCTCTTCCTCCATATTTGAATTGTTAACCAGAGCTTTTGCTCACAGAACCCAAAATGAAGAGTGTCTTATTCCATTTCTATTTATTGGGTGGATATTAAACTCGTGCTTCTGGTCCAGAGAAGTAATTCTGAATACCAAGTTGAAGAAGGCATATGCAATGTTTTACTTCCTCTAAGATAGCATGTCAATAATAGAATGATATATCTGGAGCCAGTGGCTTAAAGCCCCCATTCTCTGGGCTCAGATAGAATAGGTCCATCTCAGGGTTACCTAAAAAGATCATAAGATGTGTCTCATTATTTCCCTAATCCAGTGTTTATCCCAGCAAATCTATGAATATATGTCTATAATAACACTCATTATCTTTCCCTAAAACCCTTCTTTCTTTCAAACTTTCCTATTATTGTTGAAAGTACCAGCCTATTCCAATTGACCTAGGCTAGAAACTTTGTGGCTGTTCTTGATCCTTCATTCATTCTCACCACACACATAGCCAATTTTTCCTGATTGTCTTGTCACATCTACCTTCATAACATCTCTCTGATACATTCCCTTCTCCCTATTCACACACCCACCACCCTGGTGTGGTCCTCTTCATTTGGCTTTCAAATTATGGTGATAGCCTAATGGTTGGTCTGTCCCTCCTCTGAGACAGCCTTTACTCATCTACAAATATATTTTACTAAATATTTAACCAAATCACTTCCCCCCCCCTTAATATCCTTAACTCCAGGATCAAATATCAAATATCAAATCATCTCTTTGTCATTTAAAGCAGTTTATAGTCTGTCCCTTTCTGACTATTCCAGGCTTCTAACAATACACCAACACATGCATTCTAGTAACCAGTGAAACTACACTACTAACATAATGCAGTCTGAGTTACTAACAGTTTAGTTATGAGAGAATTATTTTTCTAACCTAACACTACATCTCTCAGCTCTGTGCCTTTGCCATGGCTTTCTCCTAAGCCTGGAATGGTCTTCATCCTACAAGTAGAAATCTTAGAATCTCAAGCTTCCTTCAAAATAAACCAAAAATCTGCCAAAGGCTTTTTCTGGCAACCCCAACCCTTAGTGACTTCCACACTTAGTGACTTAGTGACTTCCACACTTAGATTTCCTCATATGTACTCTGGATAAATCATGTTCATGTATAGTTATTGGCATGTGTTTTTCTCTCATTAAGGTGTGAAATCCCTTATGGCATTGACCATACAATTTGCTTTTATTGCTAAATCCAATGAAAAGCACATTACAAATCTTAGTGATTGGCACATAGTAAGTGCTTCATAAATGCTTATTGACACTGACTGACACACACGCACACACATACAGATATATATATTGTAACGATTGGAATGACGCCACCTGCTGGAGACTTACTGTAGAAGAGTTCCGCCCATGAAGCAAAGGTCTTTGAGGGCAAAACCAGGAGTCTTTTCTTTGGCGTCAGGAAGTGACGCGGGCTAGTGGGAGGAGGAAGGAAGAGACTGGCACTCGGTCTGACTCTCTTTCTTGGGGACGCTGGTGGAGAGCGGAGCTAGAAATGTGCTCTCCCTTTAATAGATAGGAATCTAGGCCTCTCTCTCTTTACCAAAATTCTTATTCTCTTTAATAAATGCTTAAAAGTCTAACTCTTGCTAAAGCTTATAATTTATTGGCGATCACTCATTAGATATTTTAGACAGTTTAGCCAGAATTTTAGCCCTTAACAGATGGCGACCACGAAGGGATGAGCTAAACCTCAGTCTTCTGATCTTCTGGTTGGGTAAGACATTTCCCCTACCCTCTCCCTTTAACTGCTAAGTACTGGCTTACTGGCTGGGTTTTCCCTTTAAATTTTTTCAATTGGACCTTTTAAACTCCCTAATTACCCTATTTTTGATTTTAGTCTGTTTAACCAGACAAATGGGGGATAAGATCATGTTAATGCTTTGTTTTTGTGGATTTTCTATTTTTCTTTTTATTTTTGTTAGAAGAGCCAGCAATGTACTCACACAAGGAAATATCTCCCCCTCTTGCAACCATGCTTTTTCAGAGAAACCTGAAGAGATTCCTGCAGCTTTTCCCAGTTCTAACACTAATTGTTGCTCTAATTTTGCATGCCTGAAGGCAATGACCCACCCTCTAGAAGCTTTTAATCCCCTAGCACCTGGAGGCAAAGTTGGGGAAGAGGAATCCAGGCCTGAGTTCAAACTGTCTAAAATATTTAATGAGTGGTCTCCAATAAATTATAAGCTTTAGCAAGAGTTAGACTTTTAAGCATTTATTAAGGAGAATAAGAATTTTGGTAAAGAGAGAGAGGCCTAGATTCCTATCTATTAAAGGGAGAGCACATTTCTAGCTCCGCTCTCCACCAGAGTCCCCAGGAAAGAGAGTCAGAGCGAGTGCCAGTCTCTTCCTTCCTCCTCCCACTAGCCCGTGTCACTTCCTGATGCCAAAGAAAAGACTCCTGGTCTTGCCCTCAAAGACCTTTGCTTCATGGGTGGAACTCTTCTACAGTAAGTCTCCAGCAGGTGGCGTCATTCCAATCGTTACTATATATATATATATATATATATATATATATATATATATATACACACACACACACAAATACAGAGAGAGGGGGAGAGAAGGAGAGGAGGGGGGGGGAGAGAGAGAGAGAGAGAGAGAGAGAGAGAGAGAGAGAGAGAGAGAGAGAGAGAGAGAGAGAATATCATTCTAGCTTTATATAGATTGGGCTAATAGGGTCTCTAGCTCCTCTGTAAACCTTCAAGTTAACAACAGGAACTGCATGTCAGATATATGAGTGCCTTTATTTCACCCAAAGTAGATTCAGAAGATACAAGGGAACTCATAAACAAAATAGAGTGTTTGCTGAGAGACTAGAACATGAATGGTAACTGTTTTCTTTAAAGTGTTTTTATTAATGCTCTTTTCTTCCTCTGACCACAGATCGAATCTTAGATTTTGAAAGAGCCTTGGGGGTTATCTAATCTTATACAATAGTCATAACTATAATTAAAACAACAAAAAAACCCTTCTCTATATCCTATAGATACCAAATAACTTTGATCCCAAATCTTGTAATGCAGAGACAGCTTAGTGGTAAGGTGGATAGAGCACTGCTTTTGGAATCAGGAAGACTCACCTTCATGATTCCAAATCCCACCTCAGATACTTACTAGCTCTGTGACTCTGGGCAAGTCACTTCACCCTCTTTGCCTCAGTTTCCTCATCTGTAGAATGGCCTGGAGAAGAAAATAGTAAACCACTCTAGTATCTCTGCTCAGAAAACCCCAAATGAAGTCATGAAGAGTCAGCTATAACTGGACAACAGCAAAATCTTACTTCTGAACCTCCATTTTCTTTTCTGTAAAATGGGGGTTCTGGCCTATTTGATGTCTACATTTCTGCTTCCATACATCTCTAAATCCTTCAGTAATTGAGCTTTTTGTTTGGATTCTTTACTTTTTTTCCTCTGCTGAACTTTCTCCTTTGCTAACTTCTGAGGGTGCTCAGGTAATGACCCTCTTCTTTGTCTTCTTTCTGGGTTTTTTCATCTCCCTTTGAATTCATTGATCCTTTGTCCTGGGGAAGTGCTCAAATTCTCTTTTCCCTTCCAACTTGGCTGGCTCTAGCCATGACATGCTTTCTCTCAGGATCAGCCTCCCTCTTCATTATTCATCATGGTCTTCTGCACTCAGATCAAAATGCATTTATTCCTGGAACGATTAGCTTCATACCCTGTCACCCAGCCTGACTTGGAGATAAGGAATGAAGCTGCCAACATCAAGCCAGACCAGAACAAACAGCAAACTGTGGCTTTTCTGGCAGGGAAACAATAGAATTGAATCACAGATAGAGAAAAGTCAGTAAGGTGAGGCTGTCTCTGTCCTTAGAAGCTATTCTACATAAGCCATCTCATAATATTTGCATTGGTCACAGAAGACAAATTCAGAAGCAAAGAGGCAGGGATTCCAAAGAGCCATATTTGGCTTTGCTAAGTAGGGGAAGGAGGTGAAAAAGTCAAAGAGGAAGAACTTCTGAACTTATTCAAATGGGGATGTGCTGCCTTCACAGCTAAGGACTCTGTGACAATGGAAGTCTCCAAAGGAAGAGCTGGATTTTCACTTCTTAGGGATGCTACCCAAAACATTCTTGGTCAAAGATGGGTTGAATTACTTGGCCTTTGAGATCACTTTCAAGTCTCAGATAATGCAATATTTCTTGCTTTTTTAATCTCCTAAAGCTAAATAATTAGGGCAATAGATAAACCCCAAAGAGAGTATTTGCCAGGTAAATGACAATTTTTATGCATGTATCCATGTTTGTATATGTGTGCATGAATTTGTATGTATGTGCATATACAGGCATGAGTGTATATGCTATCAATATGTATTGAGTCTATGTGTGTGAAACAAGTAGTGAAGTACTATGAATGACACAACAAGGCACTGAACCAGGGTTTGCAATACAGAGACAAAAATTCTGCATAAAAAAGTCTTTGTTCCATAAGGGTCAGTCATTTGATCCTTCCAGGAGGTTTTATTAAGTACCTACTTATCTGTCAGGCACTGTGCTTAGTTCTGGAGATACAAAGAAAGTCAAAAATCAGTTCTTTCCCTCAAGGACCATAATTTCTGATTCAAACAAACATAATTATGAACATCAAAAAAGGTACAAAATATAGGGAAAACAATCTGAAAGGTTAAGGCATTAGCACCTATGGAATTGGGAAAGGCCTCCTGCAGAAGGTCAAATTGGAGATGAGTCTTGAAGGAAAGAAGGGACATGAAGAGTCAGAGTGGAATGAGCAGACCATTTTGAGAGGGGAAAGATCCAGAAATAAGAATTAGAATGTTACAGTTGAGAGACAGGAAAAAAAAAAAACAAAAAACAATGTTGGGGCAGCTAGGTGGCGCAGTGGATTCAGGAGGACCTGAGTTCAAGTCCGACCTCAGACACTTAACACTTACTAGCTGTGTGACTCTGGACAAGTCACTTAACCCCAATTGCCTCACCAAAAAACCAAAACAAAACAATGTTGCAGAAATGTGGGCAGATCCATAAAGCATAGAGTTCCCAATTTGGAGTCAAGACTC
Organism: Dromiciops gliroides; assembly: GCF_019393635.1. Classification (NCBI taxonomy): domain Eukaryota; kingdom Metazoa; phylum Chordata; class Mammalia; order Microbiotheria; family Microbiotheriidae; genus Dromiciops; species Dromiciops gliroides. Next base: position 686,485,489 of record NC_057862.1, read on the forward strand.
TTCTTCCTGCGTTCAAATCCAGCCTCAGAAACTTACTATCTATGTGACCATGGGAAAGTCACTTACCCTTGTCTACCCCAGTTCCATGTCTATAAAATGAGATGGAGAATGAAATGGCAAACCATTCCAGTATCTTTGCCAAGAAAATCCCAAATGAGGTCATAAAGAGTTTGACATGACTGAACAACACCAGCTGAATTACAGAGTCCATGAAGGGAAGGCAAGTATAAGAAAACTCAGAAGCTAGGGAGGAGTCAGGTTATGAAGACATGTTATAATATGCATAGATTTAGAATCAGGGAACCAGAGTTCAAATCCAAGCTTTATTACTTATTACTAGAGTGGCTTCAGACAAGTAATTCTCCATTTGTGGACTTCAATAGCTTCCTCTGTAAATGGAAGGAATTAGACTATATTATCACTAAGACCCTTTCTGAATCCAAATCCTATAATCCTGTGATCCTCTTATTTGAATTCAGGTTTTTAAAATGTAAGTCTAGTGCCTTTTTCTATTTACCATGCTACCTCCCATATTTTAAAATATGTATTCTAAAATGTCAATATCGTGTCCTTAAAAGTACCCTATAACAGAGTTTGGGGGGAATGGCTTAAAATCCTCTCCAATATATTATGAAAAATAAGTCCTACTTTCATGGGAATAAATTAATATTTCAGAAACTAGTTTTTACTCAGAACAACCCAATATAGATTCTGAACAGTTACAAAAAATTATATACACAAAGACTATAGAAAATAAAAAAATAAATATATCTCATAATCATAAGAGATAATATGTACCTATTCCTTAAAGTCTGCAAAGTATTTTACATATATTATCTGATTTGATTATGTCAGAAATTCTGTGATGGGATACAAAGTTGCTATGTGGTAGGTACCATGTGATCCCCATTTAACAGAAATGGTACTTGAGGCTGAGAGAAAATAAATGACTTGCTCAGGGACATACAACTGTCAATTGTCTGGGAAGTTATTCAAATCCAGATATCCATGACTCCAGGTAGAGGGATCTTTTCACTAAAGATTTCCCTTGAATATCTAACTGAATGTTAGGCATTTTCTGAAACCCAAAGGGAGGAAGAAACATTGTAAGCATCATAATCCCAGATCTCAAGCACCCTATCAAAAAAAAAAAAAAAAAAAGATGATCTTGAAAACTTCCAAGAGAAATAGTGGTCCATTTGATTCCCTTTTCCTTGAGCTGGTGAAAAAAAATAGACTCTCCTACAGATATTACTTCGAAAAAGGAGGGGCCCTCTCAATCCTTATTTGCAAAGCATTCATTCACTTACTTACTCACTCACTCATTCATTCACTCATTCATTCATAATTTAATCATTTCACGCAGTGTTTAAAAATAACACAATTTGCTTGGAGGAGGCAATAATCTGACTTCCTAATGTGCAGAAATCCCTCTTTTGGTGTTTGTTTGATTGTGTTTCCATTTCTCCGCAAATTCCCTGTGGAACAAAAATTGTTCCAGGACGGAGTGTGTAAAGAACTGGGCATGGGATCAGGGACACCTGGAATCGAATCCAACCTCACACTAAGTAGATGTGTGTCCAAAGGCAAGTGATTTTACCTCCAGAAACCTCAGCTTTCTCATCTGCAAAATGGAAACTAAAATCTTTGTGGTATTCACATAATAGAGTTTTTTTTTTTTACATCATAGACTTATTACATGTTTCAAATGAGATGATATATGTGAGTTGTTTTTCCACCCTCAAAATACTTAAAAAATATTGGCTATGATTACAGATGGGATCTCAGGAACTAATGCACGCCAAATGTTTTGAAGATTCTAAAGGTCCCATGGATTCAATTATCAGCTCTATGCTGATGATTCTCAGATCTGTCCCTAACCTCTCTTCAAACTTCTAGTCACTGCTTATTGAGCATCTCAAATTGGACATCCCATAGACATCTTAATCTCAATTTATCCAACCTTGAATTCATTATCTTTCCCCAAAGAAATCTCCTTTGATCTTAATTTCCCAGTATCATTGAAGATGCTGCCATGGTCCCTCATTCTCTCCCAATTTAGGTATAATCATTTTCTCTTCACCGTCACTCCTTGCCTTCCTCCTCCATATCTAGTCTCTTGCCAAGTCCTGCCCCAGTGGGCAAGTCTCAGCAAGTCACTGCCCTATTCAGTAAATTTCAATAGCTCCTTATCCCATCCAGCCTCTTGTTACATTTCCTGGCTTCTGATGTCCATCACACTCAGTGCAATCCAGCAATACTAACTTGCCATCTTACTGTTTCTCAACAGGAACATCTCACAGGTCTAGGTATTTTCACTAGCTGCCCCCTGGGGCTAAAAGCTTCTCTTCCTGTATCTCTGTCTCTTGGCTGCTCTGGCTTTGTTCTGATCCCAGCTAATGGAAGAGCCTTCCAGACGTGATTATCTCCAATTCACCCTATATAGAAAGAGTCTGTACATACTTGGATTTATGTTCCCTTTAGAAGGGACCGATCTTGTTTGTTAGTTTCCTTTCCTCAGCACATAGAGCCAAACTTGGAACATAGTACACACTTAATAATACTGGTTGACTTGATCTATATAAATTCCAGTTACTATTATTAATAAGATAATGCAAGAAATTATGCAAAATGCTTTGCATTCCCTAAAATGTTTCATGACTGCCTAGTATTACTAAGATTACATGAAATAATGTATTTAAAGTGTTTTGCATAACTTCAACCTCTATATAAATGTCAGTTGTTAGTATCATTAATATCTAAATGTCAATTATTATTGATGCTCCTTTGGTAAATTTGGTTCCTCTGCTCAATGGAAAATTGTGTGCCTTGCTCATGTGCTTGTATACAAACACACATCCCCACACACAATTCCAAAAACTTTTCAATCACAGGAAGGTAAGCCTTGCACCTGAAGGGCTAGGAGGGGGGGGGGGGTCTGAATATTATTTCTTTAAAATTGCAACAAATCAGGACTACCCCTACACTCATTTTCCTCCTGTACAAAGTACATGCTAGACTCATAATTATAATATATTAAATTCCAGAGATGGCTTAGCTGAGGAAAATATATGACTAGAAACAAAAATAAATTCTAATAAGCATCTTTCCCACTCTTGTTCATAGTTTATTAAACCTGGGGTATGAAAGCACCCTTCCAAAGTTGATATACACAATAGAGAATGAAGTGCCCTGGGCACTAGCAATTTCAATTATTTAATATTCAGGAAGCCCATTCTTGAAAAGTTGATGTAGGTGTTAAAATTTTCATTTCTTTCCCATGTGAGTCTGCTCAGATTTTTGACTTATTACTATTGCTTTTTTTGAAAGTCCTGGAGCAATCACTGAGTAGTACAAGAACTTTGATATTCCATCCCCAAACACAAAATCAAAGATAAAACCTCATAACTGCGAGAGAGTTTCTAATCAGATCCCTTCATTTACTATTGAGGTTCAAGAATATTTGCCTTTACTTAATATCTTAATTTAAATGAACAATTTGAACTTTTGCTATTAGCTTCCTTGGGTAGAGAATGGAGAAGGAATAAATTAAGAAATGAATGTGACAAATAAAAGCCACCCACATTTTTTTAAGTTGCTAAAAAGAAAAAAAACCCAAAGATGGTCATTTCTCGTTAGTATCTAGCACAAGGCCTTGTATACAGTAAATGTTAATAAATGTTTATTGAACTGAATAGCATAGATTAATGGTCTTGCTTATGCCATTCGAATTCAGACCCTTGCCACTTTCCAATCAGACTATTGAAATAACCTCCTAATCAATGTTTGTGTTTTCAGTCTCCTCTTTGACACATGCTACACACTGTTGCCAAACTCATCTTGCTGAAGATGGGATATTTCCAGTATGACCCTTCCACACACTTTCACAAGAATGCACAGTAATGCACTGTCATCACTTACCTTTGTGTATATTCTATCCCAGCCACAATCAGCGGTTGGCGATTTCCTTAATTCAGCAGTAAGCGTACAACCTCAATACATCTACAGAGGTCATTGGCCTTTTTAGGCTCAAGTCAAATGCTGACCCCTAAAGAAGCCTTCCATGAGCAGCAGTTGTGTCTTTTTCTTCAAATGATTTTTGTTTTTTGTTTTTTTTTTAAAGTGAGGCAATTGGGGTTAATTGACTTGCCCGGGGTCACACAGCTAGTAAGTGTTAAGTGTCTGAGGCCGGATTTGAACTCAGGTACTCCTGACTCCAGGGCCGGTGCTCTATCCATTGCGCCACCTAGCTGCCCCTTCAAATAATTTTTATACACAAACATCTGAGTATATACTGAATGACCCTAGCAGGATGGTTGTTAGTTGAAGTATTTGTCTTTTCATACCTAGGTCCTAGAGCCATGCCTTGCATAGAATAGAGACTTAATATATATTTAGGTATAAGTATATTTTGAAAATTGCTCAAAAACTATCAATTTTAAGTGTGGATTGTTATTTTTATTCCATTTATTCCTAAGGAACACAATAATTGATTCCTTTAGAAAGTAAGATCATATAAGAACAGATTTAGATCTCAAAGGAACCTTAGAGGCCATCGAAACCTACCCGATCATTTTAGAATAGAATTCTAATGAATAGAAGAAGAAACTGAGTCACAAAGAGGTTAAGTGATTTTCTTTGAGTCCCATAGTGAATAAGTGTCTAGAGTAGGAATCGAACCCAGCTCTTGCTGATTCTAAATCCAGAGGTCCATAAATTCTACCACAATATTTCCTCCATTTTTGTTCAGTAAACATACTCTTTGTCTATTTCTTGCTGCTTATATTGATTATTATTCTTTATGTGTACATGTCAAATGTCATTCTTAATGTGGGAAAAAAAAATCATTTGGCTCTCAAACACTGTGACTCAAACTCCTTCCCGCTGTCTGTTTCTGTCTCTCTCTTTCTTTTTCTCTGCCTCTGTCTCTGTCTCTTTCTCTGTTTCTGCATCTCTCTGTTTTTTACTCTCTCTTTTTCTGTCTCTCTCTTTCTCTCTCTTCTCTTCTTTTCTTCTCTCATCTCCTCTTGTCTTCTTCTTCCCTCATCCTATCTCTCTGTCTCTGTGTCTCTGTTTCTTTCTCTGTCTTTGACTCTTTCTCTGTCTATATGTCTCTCTCCTTCTCTCTCTTCCCCTCTCATCTCTTCTTTTCTTCATCTTCCTTCACCCTCTCTCTGTGTCTCTCTTTCTCTATCTTTTTCTCTGTTTCTCTCTCATTAGATCTTGTTGTCCATTCAGCAAATGAGGAAATTTAGCAACCAGAGTTATCCTTTGCCTCCAAGAATGTTACAATATATTCTTTGAATTTACTGGGAAAAGATTGCCTTTTTCATAAGGTTCGTGGGAAATTAAAGGAATTGATTGCTGGAGCCCTGGTCCTATTGTATGATGTCAGTCATATGTCATGTTCATTAATTTGTTTAATGATCACAGGTGGTAGGTGGCCTAAATGACAGAGTATAGAACCAGAGAGGTCTCTCAGTTTCAGGTTTTTTTCATCTGTAAAATGTGAATAACAGTTTCAGTTATAAGCAACAAATAAGACAAAATCTCCAATATGCTTTGCAAATTTTAAAACACTATAAAATGTTTTTATTTATAATTATTGCCATAAATATCACTATATATGGTGTCCATTGCCTAGCCAACATGCTGAATATGGACACAAAAAGCAGGCTGCCTCTGCTTTTTCATTTTAGAGAAGCCTACATGAGGTCACAAGGTAAGGAATCAGCCACGTTGGAATTTGCACTCAGATTCTTCTAGAGCAGACCCAGTGCTCCTTCCTAAAGCATCGCAGCTGCCTTGTGGCTGCCAGAAGCACATGTGAGATGCACCTACAAAATCATCCTAACCGGCCTGTAATATGCTGCTTCATATCCAGAAACCCATTCTCTCCCTCCTTTCCATCTCTGCATGAGCAAAGATCCTGTCTCCAAGGTCCCGGCTGCAGGAAGGTCTTTGCCTAATCACAAAGCAGGTTAGAGCAATGCCTTAGCATATCTACACTCAATTTGCCGTGGTGTGACAATGTTGTTGAAAGGAACAATATTGACAGAATGTGTTATAAGAACATGGCTCTGAAACTAGAAAGGACCTTAGAATCATGTCATCCAAACCCTGTATTTATCAGGTGATGAAACCGAGGCTCAGGGAATAGTAGGTGAACTCTGCAAGGTTACATAAATAGGAAGCAATGCAACTGAAATGATTTCGATTTATTTGATTATAAAATGTCCATTACCATATATAATACGCTACTAAAATACATTGTCTTCCTACAAAATCCTGGTCATTTAAAAACACATATATGCACGTGTATGCACAGATTTATCTCTATTTTTACATGCAGGTATGAATATAGGCACAATGCAATACATAGAGAATGAGAGACACAGAGATTGTGATACAGAGAGAGGAAGAGAGAGAGAGAGAGAGAGAGAGAGAGAGAGAGAGAGAGAGAGAGAGAGAGAAAGAGAGAGAGAGAGAGAGAGAAAGATGAGATGAGGCAAGAAAAGAAATGGGAAAAGAAGACAAGAGAAGAGAGAGAAAGAGAGCTCAGAGACTGAGATAGATTGAGTAGGGGCTCTTAACCTGAGGACCTGGGAACTTCAAATGATCTTTGGAGAGATTTCAGAGGTTCTGTGAACTTGAATGGGAGAAAAATTACATTTCTATTTTCGCTAAATTCTAACGAAAATTGACAAACACCATTATGAAAAGGGGTCCCTATACTTCTCCAAACTGATGAATTAGTCTATTATAAAATTTTTTAAAAATGAACAACAAAAGCTCTCCCAAAAACCCAGCTGGGCCTGTGAGGGGTTAAGTGATTTCCCCGTATCTGTATTAAAGGCAGGATTTGATCCTATGTGCAAAATTTACTGACCTTGGATCCAGAGGACATGGGTTCAAATTATCCTGCCTTTTATAATTATTAACTATATGACATTGGGGAAATCATTTAACTCAACATGGCTTCAGTTTCATCTGTAAAATCAGGAATATAACTAAAATCCCTTTGAGGTCTCTTCCCACTCTAAGTTTTCAAACCCAAGGGTTGCAAACCTTACGAATGGTCTGCCTCTCTAAATATTAAAATTTTCATAATACCTGAATAAAGATTAAGATTAAAAAATAAATATAAAGATTAAAAAGATTAAATAAAAGATAAAAAGATTAAAAAATCTTGATACATTTTGATTAAGCATAGCTGAGTCATAGGGCACAGGCCTCCCTGTAACTTCTGGGAAAATGTATCACCAAGTATGGAAAGGCTATGGCCAGAATAATCTGTTAGAACTTGAGATTTAGAGCTGGGAAGGACTTCAGAGGGCCTCTAGCTCAAACCTCTCCTTTTACAAATGAGGAAACAGTCCCAGAGAAGTTAGTGATGTTCCCAAGGCCCCATAAAAAGGATGTTGGAATTAGTATGTAAAGTCAGGAAGGCCTTAGTTCAAATCCCACCACTAAGATTTATTCTCTGTGGGTCTCTGGACAGGTCATTTCACCTCTGCAACTAGTCCCTTCCTAATAAAATAGAGATGTTATTAGTACCTCATGTAATAGGATAGTAGTCAAGCTCAAATATGCTATAAAATTTAAATACTATATAAAAACATAATGCTCGCTGTCCGGAATTTTTATTCCTGCTATTATTGCTACAAAGAGTAAGGCTTTAGCCAATGCCTCTTTAAAAACAATTAGGATCTGCCCAGTGAGTACCAATTTCACAGGACATTTGTATGATGTGTGCTCAATATTCATGTTTCTTGATATTGTGAAAATCTCTATGTGGAAGTAAGACTATATATGACCCACCCCCTTCCACATTCCATGGTGTCATGATTGATAACATGTGGAAAAAATGTGGGAAGTTACAAATTGGGAACCCCATCATGAAAATAGTTAGCATGAATGTGAGGTGATGAGTTGAATTTAGTATTATATGTGCAATGTTGAAAAAAAGATTAGCTGTTAACATGTATTCTGTGATCTTCCATTGGAAAATTATCTTTACCTTGTATAACTAATGGGCTTCAAGGCCATAGATTGTAATTTATATGGGACTAATTATCTCAGAACAAAAAAATGAATACAATAGTCATTGAATTTTCATATTTCCAGATATGCTCTGTCATCCTCACCTATGTCATGCAAATTCCTGATAGAGTGGGATTTTCAGAACTCATGTCAGAAGACCTGAAGCCAAATATGATTTCTGCTGGCTGTGACAGACCAAAAAGTCCTTTTTTTGAGGGGAAGTTAGCATGTTCTGTAATACTCTCTCTCTTCTACATATGATGCCTCTTCCTTGTTCTAGAGCCAGAGGGCTGGTTTCAAAACCCACCTCTGGCCCACCTTGCATGACCCTGGTCCAAACATTTAACATCCCTGGGCCTCAACTTCTTTATTTGGAAAATGAGAGGATTGGATTAAAAATGATCTGATGTTTCTAAGATCTCTGGATCCGTGATCTTTCCTGGTACCCTGTCTTGTTTCTGGAATCATTTATGCCTAGAAAATTCAATTCAGAAACCTTCCAGCCAGTGATGTTGCAGATCCCTATGTGTTACACTAGAGTGAAAAGTCAGAAGGATGCACCTGCCAAAGAGCCTCCCTGTTCCTGTAAAACACATGTCTGCATCCCTCAGTTGTCTGGAATGCATGAAGGGCTGATGTGCCCAGGGGTTTTGCCTTATGGACCTAGGAGGAGGGGAAGGCTTGGGGTAACAGTGCACCAAGAACAGGGGTTGTTTCTCTGTGTGGTCATCTTTCTCTACCCTTTGTCTAAGGAATGAGGAATGGTACAGAGGAAAGAGCAGGACTATGAAGAGTACACAATTAGTACCTGGGCAACCCATGGAAATTTACCTCATCTTCTTGGGCCTCACTTTTCTTATCTGTAAAATTAAAAGATAGAATGGATGGCCTCTGAGCTCCCTCCTCTTTCCAAATCTCTAACCTTATCCTCATTACACCATTCAATGTTTTTTTTTTTGTTTTGTTTAGTTTTTTTGTTTTATTTTGTTTTGCTTTTTGTTTTTGTGAGGCAATTGGGGTTAAGTGAGTTGCCTAGGGTCACATAGCTAGTAAGTGTCAAGGGTCTGAGGTCGGATTTGAACTCAGTTCCTCCTAAATCCAGGGCTGGTGCTCTATCCACTGTGCCACCTAGCTGCCCCTAACCATTCAATGTTAACACCTGAGGACTGAAGCATCCAGGATGAGGATTGAAAGCAATAAATGATGAACCTAAAACCTTATAAAGGACTTTGTCTTTGTTTAGGACACCACTGGACCAAGGACAAGCTCTTAACCATGAAGTAGGTAAGGAAAAAATGAATTTGAAAATATGGAACAAATACTCATAATTCAAGCCTTTATTTCTTTAGTTTTAATTAGATTTCAACCTTGGCCCACAAAGTACACTTTGTAAATGTAAAGATAAGGTTTAAAATGGTATTACAGACAATTCTAAAACCCTTGTGAGAAAAATAAAATATTTGTATTTAAGTTTTATACTTTCAATTAGTGATTGACCTCTTCCTCCCACCTCTGACACCTACTGGCTCTTTGACTATAATATATAAGTGACTTGACGTCACTTAATACCTCCATGCTCCAGGCACCATTCTAAAAAGGGGTTCATAGCTTGCTATGTGTCCTGGACCCCTTTGGCAGTAGGCCAGTGACGTCCATGAGTCCCATCCCAGAATCATGTTGTCAAATGCATAAAAATATATGTAATATTAAAAAGAAAATGAATTATAATGAAATATATCTTACATGAATGAATGACTGAACCGCAAGCTGTTGTCTATAATTATCTCTTCCTCTATCTACATCTATATTTATTTTCGAAGTTCCCTGACCCCAGTTAAACATCCCTACTCTAGGATTTTTTTTTTTTTTGGCAGGGCAATGAGGTTTAAGTGACTTGCCCCAGGGTCACACAGCTAGTAAGTATCAAGTGCCTGAGGTCAAATTTGAACTGAGGTCCTCCTGAATCCACAGCCATTGCTTTATCCACTGCTCCACCTAGCTGGCCCCCTGCCCTAGGATTATAAATTGCAAAGTCTAAGATCTACATTTTGAAGAAAGTTTCCCCATCCCAGGTTTTCCTATGCTCATGAAATCACAGGCTCAGTTGCTAAGTCAATGAAAAAGCTATGGAGTTCATTAGAACCAAGAGAATGCTGTACACAGTAACAACAATATTGTTCAAAGAATAACTGTGAATGACTAAGCTATTCTGAATATTATAAATATTTAAATAAATGCTATCTACCTTCAGAGAAAAAACTGATAAATAGACGTATCAATAATATGGTTAGACAGAAAGGAAGGAAGGAAGGAAGGAAGGAAGGAAGGAAGGAAGGAAGGAAGGAAGGAAGGAAGGAAGGAAGGAAGGAAGGAAGGAAGGAAGGAAGGAAGAAAGAAAGAAAGAAGGAAAGAAAGAAAAAGAAAGAAGGATGGATGATAGATAGATAGATAGATAGATAGATAGATAGATAGATAGATAGATAGATAGATAGTGTGGTAAAAAAAATATGAAAGTTTTTTAACGGTCGGTTAGGATAACTGAAAGATGCCAGTTTTTGAAGGACCACCCTTTTGGGGAGGAGACCAACGGCATGAGCTACGCACGCCAGTCCACCTGCTGCGCACGTCAGACTGCCTGCTAGCACTCCACTTCCGGGGTGCAAGCTTAAAAGGCAAGGAGAGAACGGAAGTGGAGTTTTTTCCTGCTCTGCTGGTCTCCTGACTGCGCTGCACAGACGGTCTCTCTCTCTCCCCAAAGGTGGCCTTCAGCTTTTGGTGAGTTTTATACAGAATATAGACTAAGCTTAGACTTAAGACAATTTGTATTGTGTTTCTACTTTCCTATCCTTCTAATCAACATCACCTTGTGACTACCATACAATAAATGGTCTATCTAGAAAACCAGAAGCTTTTTCCATTTACTAGTCTGGGAGATAAATTAAGGGAAAAGTCAAGTAGGGTAGATTTATGATCTAATATCCAATTTTAAATCTCACAATAGATAGATAGATAGATAGATCAATTCATCCATCTGTGGCAAATACTGTCCTCTAGTGTGGGGTGAGAAGAAAGGGAGAGAGACATTTTATAACTTAAAATGTAACAAAAATAAATACATTTAACTTAGTTTTAAAGGAATTAAGTACTTGGTCTACAGTTGGGAAAACCCAAGTTCAAATGCAGCCTCAGACATTTACTAGTTGTGTAGTTCTAGGTAAGTCAATTAACCTCATTTTGCTTCAGTTTTCTTATTTGTAAAATGCAGACAATAATAGTACTTACCTCCAAGGGTTGTTATAAAGTTAAAATGAAAGTATATTTGTAGGGTAGAATTTGGAATTCAAAACTTTTAATAAAATATTTATAATTTTTTTAAAAAGAAAGTATATCTGTAAATTGGGGTAGCTAGGTGGCACAGCGAATAGAGTGCCCAGCCTAGAATCAAGAAGACATCTTCCTGAGTTCAAATTTGGCCTCAGACATTTACTTAGCTTTGTGACCCTGGCTAAGTCACTTAACCTTGCATGCCTAAGTTCCTCATCTAATAAAATGAGCTGAAGGAAGTGGCAAACTCCTCCAGTATCCTTGCCAAGAAAACCCCAAATGGGGTCATGAAGAGTTGGACATAACAGAAAAAGGACTCAACAACAACCACAGTCCATAAGCCACTTTCTGAACCTTAAAGTATGATATAAATGCTTATTGTTATTCTTTATGATCGAGGTACAAGGGAGAAAATGTGTTGGTTCAGGTGTGGCTTTTATTCCTATCTTAGAAAAGCCAGAAAGGCATCTGACCAGAGTCCTTCCTTGTCTCCATCCTCAGGGCAGAATGTCTCACCTGGAGATTAAGGAAGGAATTTATTCTTCAGGACTCTCAAGGTCCTGTTCCCCACAGGCAATGCTATATAAACACAGATAGTTCACATTATATCTTCTAGTTAGGTAGGATGGATGACAAATATTATTTTTGAAGGGATACAGTGAGAGCCAGACCTTACAATGCCTTATGCATTTTTTAATGGAAAGTGATTCATCTACTTATTTATGTATAGTGTGGTCTTGTTCCCTTATCTCTAGAGTTAAAAATAGCACAGAAGCATATGGGAACTTGTGTCCAATCTTCCATTCTACTCAAAATTAAAAATAAACAAAAGGCAGAAAATACTTTCCCCGTCAATTGTTAAGAGGAATTGAGCAATTTTGTAATTTCATTTTTTGTCTTTTATTTTTCCAATTACATGTCATTCTTTTTCTTTTATTTTTCTGACTTTGCTCTTATATTTGCCTGAATATACTAAAAGGTCCATGATTTTGTGACCATGAGCATTACCTCTAATGACCAAAATTATCATAATTTCTCAGCATGTTATGAGTGGAGCCTGAAATATATTATTCATTGAATGGCCAAACTCTGTACAATGATGATGTCCTCACCTACCTCACATAGCTAGCTTCATTCTTGGACGAAAGGTGCATTGTCCATTACTAATCCCCAGACTTTACAGTTTCATAGGACCTACTGATTCCTGGCCATCCTTAACTTAGCACACTAGAAGCTTTGGTTATCTTCATGATATGATGAGTAATTGAAAAGAACTGGAGGAGCAGCTTAGTAGAGGAACTCATACAAACTTTCTTTATATCTTCATTTTCCTTAATTGTGTTTAGTCTAACAAGCCCCCTCTCCAAACACCAGGTCTGATTTCTCTCCTTGGGCAATCCTTGGTAGAGTTAAGAAGATTGCTTTGTAATTCTCCTAAGGTTCTTTTCATTGAGGTGGATATATTGATATTTAATATGAAGTTGTTTGAGTCTTTTTAGATGGAATTTGAAAATAATCAGTCAATTCATTCAATAAGCCAGTCCATTCAGTGGAGAGAAAAAAAGTCACTGCATTTGATTTCATGAAACATTTGTCTTAACTGACAAATCAATTCAATCAAAATACTTTATTTCAATTGGATACTTTTTAAGATTATAGCTTTTTGGGGCAGCTAGGTGGTGCAGTGGATAGAGCACCAGCCCTGGAGTCAGGAGCACCTGAGTTCAAATCCGACCTCAGACACTTAACACTTACTAGCTGTGTGACCCTGGGCAAATCACTTAACCCCAATTGCCTCACTAAAAAAAAAAAAAAAAAGATTATAGCTTTTAATTCTTAGAATATTTTTTATTTGAGGATAAAATGTAGGGATGATGATGGTGGTGGTGGTGGTAGTGGTGGTGGTGAATCAGAAAAGGAAATCTCACTTCTTGGAGGAGCTGAGTAGTCACAGATTCCTTATTCTAGCTTTCATTCATAACAATAAATGTGATTCAATAACATTTATTTTTCATGTATTATTAATTTATGATGACTTGTTATTTAATTGAAGAAAGACACAGTGAGACGTATGGGCTAAACTCTAGATCTGCTATCTGGATTTTGTGTTTTACTAGGACTTGAAGGGAAACCTAGGTTTGAATCTAATTTGAATCATATCTTAGCAAGGCAAACCTGTTTAAGTTACTTATTTTTATTGAACCTCACTTTCCCCATCTGTAAAGTGAGGCTGGAATTTAGGTAAACAGGCCAAAGAGTACCTAAATATGAACTATTGTTATTGTTGGTACTAATTTAACCTTTTTTTAAAGAATCATCATCTTTACTGAACACCTTAAATCTATATACAATGATACTGAGGGGGATGTGAAGAAAGATAAAACCTCACACCTACACTTAATGAGTTTATTGATTAGGTGTAGAGACAGAAGGACACACTGTTCATGGAAAGAGACTCATAATTGCAAAGAGTGTGCCATCATCCGTGTAGCTCCCTAGAGGCTCAGGAATCAGGTGATCTGGTCTATGGGACAGAGGAACAAGATTATCTACCGATATCAGGCTTAGGGAAATGATCGGTACTTCTTAAGCAGGTTGAGATATCTAGTGAGGTTTGATTTGATTTTACTTTTACTACTGCTACTGCTATTACTACAACTACTACTACCACCACTACCGTCACTACTACTACTATTTCTATCTCCTCCTCCTTCTCCTTCTCCTCCTTCTCTTTTTTCTCCTTCTTCTACTCCTATGACCACCATCACTACTACTGTGGCTGCTGCTGCTGCTATCCCTACTAATCCTTTTCTGAAGTTTTGGAACTAAATCTTTCATATCTTTCATATGGGGAATTCCAAATGGGAAAACTCTATCATTGTAGGTCATCAACTTATCTGATATTAATAGTTTTACAGTTGTTGTTTTTTTTAGAGTACTAAGAGGTTAAGTGCTTTAGTAAAAGTCACACCATCAATAAATGTCAGAGGTTGGATTTGAATCTGAGGCTAGTTCTCTATCTGTTGACATCATTACACTGCCTTTCATGAGTTATTATGATGAATTATTTAGCTAAGTTGGTCCACAGACAAGAGCTCATTGGACCTTAGGGTCATAAATGAAGGAAAATTAAGGTCACAAAGGAACTTAAAGGTCATTGTGTCCAAACTAGTCATTTTAGATAGGAAGAAACAGGCCCAGAGCTAGGCAAGTGACTTGCTTAGAATCAAAAAGCCAGTAAATATCTATGGCACTCTTTGAACCTCATTCTTCCTGATTCCAACTTCAAACTTCTTCACAGTCCATCACTAGACTGATAGACAAAGTCTATCCAGCTCACTTAACATGGCCTACCATGTCCTTTGCTCTGTTGGAATAGCCTTAGAGGAAAAAAAAAAGGCATAGGAGTTCAAGTTTGGAGTCATTTATGTAGATAAAATATTTTATTGTCTAATTCTATATATGTAATCGTAGGAAGACACTGTGTTCTCTTTGGTGAAAAAAAAAGGGTCACTCTCTCTGGATATGATATTTGAACCCAGTGATATAAAGCTAAACATTTTTGGACCACATATTCCACCTGAACAAATTCATTAGTGAGAAAAGTCAGATGTATAATCTTCTGTAGTTTTGCTACAGATCACATTTCCAATCAGCTGAAAAAGGAAATGAATACTTGGAAATTTTAAGTACTCTTTGGCAGGGACAACTCCAAATGTGCTAATTGCCTTATTCAATAATGTTGTGGCTAGAAAAGGGAAGTTTTATTGAATTAAGTAAAAGTAACAGACAGGAGGTTTGGTGTTGCACGTAAGCAGTGTTCTTTGGAGGCTTAAGTGATGATAATCCATTTTAAAAAAAGAATATGAGGACTAACATATGGCAATTTGCTGATAAAAGGGGTAAGGGCTCTTCAGTTAGGAATAATGGAGTCTAAGAAGGAAATAATTACACCTCAGTATTCCAGTATACCCGTGATCTCACCAACTGTCTCCAATAAAGTATAACATAAACCAGTCAATCCTTGTCACCCTACAAAACTTCTATTCCTATCCTTCCATAAAATAATCACCAAAGATCTCTCCAAGATCCTAGAGACCTTCTTTGAGTTTTTGTATGAGCCTCAAGGCACCAAATCAGTACTGAACTATCCAGCTTCACTCCTCTTACTGTAAGATCAGCACTGCTTTACCAAGTATGTACATGTTTACTTTATAATAAGCCAAACATAATTACAAAGCCAACACCTGACCCTCTATTGTCCTTTGGGCAACACATGACTCTATTTTTTCATATTGTGTGATGTTCCTTGATTTGTAGCAATAACATGTTACAAGTGTTATTTGCATGTGTGTGTCCCATGGAAGGATAGAGCTACACAGGATTCCAAATGTAAACCCGCTTACTCCATTCTTCCCTTTCAGTTATGGATCAGGTTCATTTCATCTGCATTCACTGAACAAGATAGTTACTGATGAAATAACTCATTGGGCTGCCCATATGCCCACCTCTCATCATCTAAAAAGGACAAGCTATCATAAGTTACTAAAATATTGAAGGACAAACAGGACAAACTTGAAATCTCACAGGGAATTGAATGGGAGGCTACTAGACTGTACCTTGAAAACACAAAATAATTCATTTTGGTATACATAAGGTAAGAACCACTTGATCTAGTGAGTGAATTATTGGTTTAAAGTTAACAAGTTCATATAGTCAGTAAAAAAAAAACCTTATTAAGTGCCTACTATGTGTTAAGTGCTAAGCACTGAAAATACACACACACACACACACACACACACACACACACGAGGAAAAGGAGAGTCTCTACTCAAGGAGTTCACAATCTAATTTAGAAATCATTGCTTTCCTCCAAATAAGATTTTTAGTAGGAAATGACAGTCATTGATCGGGAGCACCCAGATTCCCCAAACTGAGGACATATGTGGCAAGATTATAGTGGTTTGAATTTGTTCAGGGTTTTGAAGCTAGATTTGAAACTATGTCTGTTGTTATCCAATTAAATTGTTGAATTTTTGTTCTATCTATCCCTAAGAGCTAACACAGGCCTTTCATAGAATGACACAATAAAAATGTGCTAAATCAAGTTAAGGTATAACAACAACACTTCATTCCTACCTCATCCCACCTAAAGTAGGGCTGGAAAAGTGGAGAAAGGATCAATTTGCATGATTTTAGAGTTGGAAGTGACCCCTCAATAGACAGATACAAATGTGTTCTACAAAATAAAAATCCTACATCTCCTATAAATGATCATTTAACCTCTTCATAAAGTCACCTATGGGGGACCCTAAATTTGTCTTTGTGCAATTTCCAGGAACAAATGAAGGAAACGGCATTTATGAAGTACCTACTGTATGCCAAGCACTATGCTAAGTGCAGACAAACACGAGAGCAAAGACACTTCCTTCCATTTCCACTACATCTGTTTAGGGAACATAGTTTTCATGTTGTCTCCCTCACCAGAATGTGATCTCCTTGAGAGCCATGGCTGCTTTTGCCTTTCTTTGTATCTCTACTTCTTGGTCTGGTGCATAGCAATTGTTTAATAAATTATAGTTCTTTGATTTCAAAGAGCTGCTATTCTAACCAGGGAGATAACACATTTAAGGGAGAGTGAATTGAGAGACATTCCTAGAGAGCTCTATGAGGAATAGGGAATTTAAGTAACTGAATTAAGAAAGCTTTAATAAGTATTTACTATGTGTCAAGTGTGGTAAAACAAAGGCAAAGCACCCCCAACAAACCAGACCCAGCTATCAAGGAATTTCCACTCCAGCAGGAGAGATGGCACACATGAAGGGCACTTTGGTCCACAAAGTTATAAAAATGGCAAATCTAGATATCAGGAAGCACCTCATCTAGGAACGATGGCAGAGTCAATCTGATGGATCCAGAAGGTGGAGTTGTGGGAGAGGGAGTGTACAGAAAGAGAGCAAGGTATCTAGGCAGGGTTGAGAAGGCTGGGGAGGGGGTGACTAAAGAAAAGGGTGAAGTGAAGCATCACTGGGGCTTCCCTGAAACGGTGCTTGTGGGGAGGCAATCAACAGCAAGGGTTGAGAAGGAGAGCTCAGGGGAAAAGATTCTATGGAACACGGTCTTGTGGATCTGGTTTCTGGGCGAATTAAAATACTTTAGTTCCATTATTGTTATTGTTATTTTTATTGTTAGCTCATTTTTGTTTCTCTATTTTTCCCTCTCAATCTTTATACCTATATATGTATACACACATACATGTATATATAATTTTACATTATTTTCTTTTGTGAATATTTCTCTTTGTCTCCTGCGCTCAGCAAATCATTCCTTATAAAAAATAATTTTTTCATAGAGAAAAAAATTAGCAAAACTGAACAAAACCCAATCAATTACCACCTTAAGCCCCTCCAGGGCCTGGACTAGGTACTGAAAATATAGTGGGAAAAGTGAAAGAGTCCATACTTAAAAAAATACACATGCAGAGTTATGTATGTACACATATATGAACCTGTATGTGTACACACACACATATATAAATATATATATTATATATATAATGTGACACACACATACATATATATGTATATGTGTGTGTGTGTGTGTATATATATATATATATATATATAGTGTGTGTGTGTGTGTGTGTGTGTGCAACAACAAAAATAGTAAGAACTAGCATTGGTATAATGCTTTATTGGTTGTAAAACAATTTGGAAATATCTCATATAATCCTCAGAATAACCCTGGGTAATATATTATTATTATCCCCATTTTTACACGTAAGGAAACTAAGGCTGAAGTACGTTAATGTAACTTGCCCAGTCTACTAAGTTTTTGAGGATGCAAACTCATGGCTTCCTGACACCAGCATTCCTACACCGTAAATCACTTAACTGCCCTCTGATACATACATACCGCGAGTGAGTGAGTGAGAGAGAGACAGACAGAGAGAGACAGAGAAACAGAGACAGAGAGGAAGAGACAGAGAGACAGAGAGGAAGAGACAGAGAGACAGAGAGATGGAGAGACAGAGAAAAATGGAGACAAAGACAGAGATGCAAAGAGACAGACAGAAACAGAGACAGACATACAGACATACAGAATATGATAGAGATATAGAGATAGATTTAGATAAGTAAATATATATCAGATGAGATAAGCAGGCAAAGCACTTTTCAAACCTTAATATAAAATATTATATATCCCACATCCAGATGCCTCTACCTCTACAAAGAAGCAAGGATGCTACCCATTCCTCTTCAAATCCAGTGTGATCATCTGTATATTACAGATGCTTTGCAGATGCAAAGTTGTTTGCCAGTGATCATAAAACCCAGCACATAATTCCCTAGGAGGCAACTAAGTGACTCAGTGAATAAAGTGATGGGCCTGTAATCAGGGAGATATTAGTTCAAATGTGACCTCAGACACTGAGCATGTGAATTAATCGGTTTGCCTTAATCTACTAGAGTAGAAAATGGCAAATCACTTCATTATATTTGCCAAGAAAACCCCATAGACAGTGTTTTGTTATTCAGTTGTGTCTGACTCTTTGTTACCTGATACAGGGTTTTCTTGGCAAAGATCCAGCTCACTTTACAAATGAGGAGACTGAGGAAACAGGGTTAAGTGACTTGCCCAGGTTCACACAGCTAGTAAATATTTGAGGCTAATTTGAACTCAGATCTTCTTGGATCCAGGCCCAATAGTCTATACACTGCCCCACCATGAACAGTACAGGTACATGGTGTCAGGAAGAGTCAGACACAACTGAACAATTGAATGACAACAACCTAATTCCCAGTTCAGTTTCTGAAGTCAAGGAATTTGAATTCTCCTGGGGGATGGAAGAGGCTGGGTGGGGAGAGGTGGCTATGCTAAGTTCAGGAAAAAGTAAACATAAAATAATACATGCGAGAAATTTGAAAACCGCATTAAAGATGGAGCTTCATTGACCTGGGTGGGGGAAATGAAGCTCCTGTTAAAAACCATGGTCCTCATTTAAAAGTAACTCTCCTGATATATCAGTGAGAATTCCATTTTTGTTATTATCCAACGCTATCACCACAGAGGCACAGAGGCATTCCTAAATAAGCATGTGAAGCAGATATTGACTTTCACTGAGGTGAATATCAGGATGGATTGAACTAAATAGAGGTCACATTCACATCAATGGACAATAGATGCTTCTATTCACCAAATCAAAGGTCCAATATATATATATTGTCACAAACACTGTGGAGATTTTTGATCAGAAACATCAAAGACTCGTTTCACTAAGAACATGCTCTCAGAAAGAACACAATTTATTTTTAACTAACTTCCTAAAGGGCAGATGAGTTACACTTCAGAGGAATAAAAATAACTACCATGGAGAATTGCTAAGATAAAGTTCATTGTCAAGTCCCACTTTGGTACCTCTAGCCTTTCCTTAGCACATTTCCAGGACTCTTGCTCAAACAACAGAAAAGGTTCTCACATTTGAAATAAGAAGCTTGGGCTTGGTGACCTGAATGGTTCACATGGTAAACTTAGGCAAGCATTTAACTTCATAAGGCCTCAGTTTCTTAATCTGTAAAATCCAGAAATTTAACTTGAGAGACCTAGAGATAATATCCATCCTTCAGTCGATGTTTCCTTTCTCTCCCTAGTTCCAACAGACCTTCCCAATCACCACAATTTCTTCAAGGTCTTTGCTATACCCAGCATGCTCTCCTGCCCTCATTTCAGACAGGAAGAAATTGAAACCTGAAGGACGTGAGGTTATATATACATCTATCTATCTATCTATCTATCTAATATACACATAGACATAGACACACACCTACACATACAGAGAGAGAGAAAATTAGGGTGGTGATTTGAACCTGGAATTTCATTGTATAGGACCAGTGATTAACACTATTGTGTTAGGGGTTCTAGGCGGTACCATGTTTCACAGAAGGCTTGGCCTAGAGTCAGGAAGACTCATCATCTTCATAAGTTCAAATCTGGACACTTACAAGCTGTGTGACCCTGGGCAAATCACTTATTGCCTCAGTTTCCTCATGTGATAAAATAATGGGATTTAGCAGATACTTAAAGGCCCACCTGGAGATTAATCTAAACTGATTGAATTAAGTGAGACTGACTGACTGCTGACTAGCCTACTTCAAGTTAACTAGATTGTAAACACACCTTGCTGGCCCTTAAGAAGGTATTGTTCTCAGAAGCTAAGGACTTTGAACTTAACTCGAGACCACCTTCAAGTCCAGTGAACCGATGGATTTGGATGGCACCTACAAGTCAGCTTGAAGCAGTGTGTAAGGACCACCTATGCTCTAGGCCTATAAAAAGCTTCCATACTCAGTGTGCTGGGGAGTTCATGGTTGAAGCAGGCTCATGGTGGAAGACCTTAGGAAGAAGCAGACCAGGCTGGAACTCTAGGCTAGATGGGCCTTTTCTCAACTTTCTGAAATCTACATGCATACTTAGTATGCTTTAATAAATGCTTAATGCCCAAAGACTGGTGCTAAAGCTTCTAATTTAAGGCAACCACACATTTAGATTTTAAACGACACACTCATCTCTAAAGTAAGCTAGAGAAAGAAATGGCAAACCATGCCAGTATCTTTGCCAAGAAAACCTCAAATGGGGTCATGATCACAGCTGAAATGACAAAACTTCATTCAATATGTTCATGATCAGAAATAAGTGTGAATGATGGATAAAACTTTAAATGTTATACCTTTATCTTTTGATGTATATTAGCATTGATGGGAGTTTTGGGGCAATGACTAACTTTCTAATTATTAAATTTTAAGTGCCAATCTCCTGCTCCTGGAAAGCTGAACTTGATCTTGATACATGAAGGTACTTTTGGGATCTCTAGAATGGTATTTCTATTTATCCTCATTATCTATGGTACAAGAAAAATAGTGCTAACTCTTAGAGAAAAAGACCTCAATTTAAAATCTGTCTCCAATGCTACTTACCTGTGTGACCTTGGGCAAGTCAATTCACCCTGTGGGTTTCAGTTTTCTCATATGTAAATTAAGGAGGTTAGACTAGAGAGCCCCTGAGGTCTCCTTCAGTTCTTTATCTGTAATGTTAATATCCTAAATGTGTCTTTCTGCAAAGAGTTCCCAGGATGATTTAACAGTGAATGTAGGACAACAGAATCAGGGAATCTCAGAGGTACCTGAGACTTTTGGGGACTTTCCAGTCTTCTGAATTCTGTTAAAAAATGCCCATTAAAATACCCATTAAGTTTACTTTCTTAAAAATCATAATAGTGCTGTCTCTGAATCTGTTTTTAATCATTCAAAGAGAAAATTTTAAAAGCACTAGCTACATTGAGGGAAAAATAATATATAAATCAACAAACTGGAATATAATTCATTTTGAGTCAGAAGCACTAGCTTTCAATCCAGCTATGTTACTTACTGCCTATATGATTGTCACTAAGTCAATTCACCACTCTGGGCCTCAACTAGTTTACACATTGGGAGAATAAAAGAGTCAAGCTAGATGATCAGTGAGGGATTTCTTAGATGCAACTCTAAGTCCTGCCATGCTAAGAGTTCAGATAATCAATGTACATTCTCCTCACAACAGACTCCAACCAAAAATATGAATAAATCTCAGCATTTCAAATGTAGACTTGAAATACTAGCTACTTGTCTCCTGGCACAGTTAAGGCTATGCATTTGCACATCCTAAACCGGGTTTCACGCATGTGAAATTTATGCCTGTCTCAGTGGGACTGCCCTTGTAAAGTTGCAGACTTTTCATGCTGGGAGACAGGTGGAATACAGGTTTGTGGTCAAGAGGCCTGACTTCAAAACTTGCTTCCTTGACTATCTGTAGGAACTTTGGCTTGTCACTAAACCACTTTGGCCTCAGCTTCCTTATTTGTAAAGTGAGGAAGGTGGAATGGAATAAGTATTTCTATAGAGCCTAGTATGTGCCAGGCATAGACGACATCTAAGAGTTTGCTAGTACCTTCTGAAACTTTATGAATTACTTTGACAAACAGGCTTATAGAGAATAATTCCTAAGGCATGGAGAACCCTGTTTTTGCTGCACTGAAAACGTGAATTTAATTTGAAAGCAAACTATTATTATTATTGATGATGATGGTGGTGGTAATTCTTGTTTCATAGAAGAAAAAGCGCACCGGGAGGGTGATTTACTCAAAACCACCCCAATAGTAAGTGATACATGTAGGTACTACCACCCAGGATCCCAGACTTCAAGTCCATTGTTCTTTCCAATATTTCATCTTGTTCAAAGTCTCACAAACGTATGGCATACTTAGTAGCCCTCTACACAGTTCTGTCCTCTTGTTCTCCAACATGAGAGTCCCTGTAGCTGATGGAAATATTGCTATGTCCATATCATGTATAAGAAGAGTATGTTTGGAGCTATAATGAACTCTGTAACTATAACCCCCTCTCCCCTTCCAAATAAGTAATACAGATTGAATTTCTTGGTACTGTAAAATATTAATTAGCTCTCAGTTTTCCTTAATTACTTGGGGAGAAAATTAGAACAAAAATACAGCCAATAATCTCTAGTCACTTCATTACTAAAAGCACCATCTACTGGTTGCTGAGGAGAACTAGAACGTGGTACTGAGAAATCAGTTTGTCCATCTTCCAGCCCTTTCCTAAAGCAGTCACAAACATGACTTCTCATTGGCTTGCCAGATTGGAAGCGAGGATCCCCCTCTGCATACTGAATAGAGAAAGCCTGCAGAAAAAGGAGAAGCTTTTTATTGGTACCAATTTTTACAGCCTGTGTGTATTTGTGTGTGTGTGTGTGTGTGTGCACATGTGTACACATGAGTGTGTGTCTATGTGTATAGTGCAAACTAAACAGCACTGAGTCTTTTATTGGCCTCCTTGGATGCATAAACAGCAACTGGTCCTGGAAGAAATCAGCCAACATCACATAAGCATCAGACAACTGTTAGTTCACTGAGTGCGTGCCTTCCCCCACACTCCCAGGGACCAGGGCTACAGCATTTGCTTTGAGGCAAGAGGCTAATCAAGAGGAATATAACTATTATATCAGACCCCCAGGAGATATAATGCATTTTTGTGCACATGTATGAATGTAAAAATGCCTGTTTGCTCATATATATATATATATATATATACATGTGTATGTCCCGTTACATAAACACACTCACACATGTGTGACAAAGGAAGGTTTGCTTTCTTGATAGATTCTCTAAGAAGCAATTCCACAAAAAAGAGAAAGTGAAACATTTGCTTCAAGCACACAAAGGCAGCCTAGACTACCTAGATCCTGTGTCTACTATGACTCACACGTCATGTAATTTTATTGGGCAAGGGTCTGCCTTCAGGGCAACAACCAATTGCTGCTCTGAGGTGAAGCATGGTTATAGAAAGATATTGAAAAACATGGCAGAATAGGAGTATCACCCATCTCTTGTGGGCTTTAGGAGACTATCAGGTACAATATACATTTTACAGATAAGGAAATAGCCCCAGGGTCATTCAGTGACATGCCCAGGGTCAAGTAGCTAGTTAAATGTCTGAGGCAGGATTTGAATTCAGGCCTTCAAGATTCCTAGTACAGCTTTCTATCCATGTGGCCACTTAGCTGCCTATCTGAAGGGAGTGGGGTTTTTCTCAATGGACAGAGACCCAACTTCATTGAGGATCATAAAACATTCACTAATTATGCATGCGCACTTACAAATATTTTTATGTATCTCTCACAAAAAGGTCCCACATATGCATCTGTATAAACATGCAAATTTGACTTTTTTTCAAGTTTTGGCTTGGGAATTCTCTCTTTCAACACTGATGGTAATCTGTATCTTAATAAATATTTCCTATGGTGTTTTCTGAGGCTCTAAGAGTTTTCTTGGCTTGTAGAGCAATTAGGTTTCAGATGCCAGATCTGAACACTGGTCTTTCTGACTGGAATGCCATTATACTCTTTACCATTCATCTACAAAGTTCTACTTAGCATATATTTCTAGATATATCTAGGGTATAGTTATAGTTATAGATATATACACATATGGGTATGTGTATATATAATACATATGTGTGTATACTTAAAACATGATGCATTTATAGCTCCCATACATACAGATGAGAGAGGAAGACTGTTTTTTTTTTCTTTCTTTGCTAGGCCAAATTTAGGTATCATATAAATTCATTTAACTAGGTTGAAGAAAAGCCATTCCATTTTGTAAAAATTGCAAATGCATCCCAAGTTATAAGTCGGGCTTGGAGAAAGAGGTTTGTTTTTTCTATTTCTTCCTTTCTTTCTTTTCTTTTTTGGGGGGGAGGGGAGAAATTCAGTGCAGAGTACTCATAGTCTGGTTATATTGGATATACGTGTATACATACCTACAAATCCACATGTTTACATGTATATATGTATGTGAATACATACACATGTGTATATGTATACATGTTTTTATATATGTATTACCTGAGATACTGAGAAAAACATAGGCAACTCATCTACCAATCAATAATGTAAAGTTGTAAAGTACCTATATAAAGAGCAAGATGATGGGCACAACATTAATCTCTAACATCTTGTTGACCTTCTGCCTTCTGTGTTCCTCCTATCTTTGAGGAAAAGATCCTTGAGGGCAGGGATTGTGGAACTTATTGTTATACAAAAAATACTTAAAAGCTAGAATCTCAGCAAATAGTAACAGATAGTCATAGAAATGGGTTTCAGATGTTTATGTTTATTCATAACTCTATGTCTGAGGACAGCTAGGTAAGAGTAGATAGAACTCTGTCCATTTAGGCAAAGGGACCCTGAGATCAAATTCTGTCTCAGATCCCTCACAACTATGTCATCCTGGGCAATTTGCTTAACTATTCAACTCAGCTTTTGGTTTAATGATCAGTTGCCAGGATCAGAGCATTATGTTAGACTCCAAAGGACACAATGGTAATTCAAATGTGAACCTTTCCCATAAATGAAATGCCTCCCCTGTAGTATAGAAAGGGAGCTGAAGTACACAAACATAAACACACACATACACACAATTGAAAGAATTAAATAAGTGAATTTGAAAGGTAAAAACCCATTTTATCCAGCAATTTCAATGGATATTTTGAGTAGTTTCAGTCCTGTTTGACTTTTTGTGACCCCATTTGGCATTTTCTTGGCAAAGATATATGAATATGAACAACCTAGTTTTATTGCAGTGTAAGATATTTGAAGGAACATATATTAGATAAGATTGAAAAAAGAGGTTGGAGTCAAAAAGTAAAAATAATAAATGATAAACAGAGTGAATTATATCTTTCAAAACACTTGCCATATATAAGTATATAAATAAAATTTCATGTAAATCTTATAATCATCTTATGAAATAAGTACTGAAAACCCCAATTTATAGAAGAGGAAACTGAGGTTTACAGAACTTAAGTGAGTCATCCATGATATGCTTTTCTGAGATGGGATCTGAAGCCACACATTTCTGGTTCTAAGTCCAATCTCTCTTCACTGCCTCCTTTCTTTCCCTCCATGAGCAGTCATGAATTTTATTGTTCATTCATCTAGAAAGTATTCTGAAGGCCAATTTTCTTGCAAAAATTAATTGATGCTAATAACCATGTATTTGGAGAAGTAACTCCTTAAAATTATAAAATTATAACTTGCAGGAAAAGTGACAAGCTGAGTTTGTAGGAGTTTCCTCATTGGGGAATTCCTAAATTCACAAAATTCTCTGTTCCTGTCTCTATTCCTAATAGCTAATGCATTTACAGAGGATTTCCCTTTATACTGACAAAGATACAAAATGACATTGAGACAAAACTCCACTTCAAGGAATTAATAGTCTAAGAGTTGCTAATACAGCCATATTGCTCTTTCATCCCAGTAAGGAAAGAGGTGATTATTTGTAAAACTTTGGTTATGGCATGCATCATCTTGAGAACTCTTAATTGGAAAATGTTCATTCTAGACAAAGAATTGTAGGTTTTCTTGGCAAATTTATCAGAATGGTTTGCCATTTCCTTCTACAGCTTATTTTATAAATGAGGACAGTAAGTCAAACAGGGTTAAATGACTTGTCCAGGGTCACACAGCTGGTACATGATTGAAGTCAGACTTGAACACAGGTATTTCTGACTTTAAGCCTAGTGGTCTTTCCACTGAACTACCTAGCAGATCTGTGAAAAATCAATCAAAGAAGTTTTGGAAGGAACATAGGAATAGATCACACTTCATTTACCCTGGCCTCCTTAAGGATTCCTAATCCCTATTCCCTACTCCCTGATAACATTCTTGTTATTATTTTTTAAATTTTCTTTTTTCCAAGGCAAGAACACAAAGGCAGTAAATGAGAGAGCAGGGATTTAAACGTATGTCCTCTGACTTCAAAATTAGCTGTCACTCCAAAGCTTCCAAAGTAAAATTTCCAAGTTCATTGAAAGATTTTCCAGCCCAATATCAACCTAAGTTCAGAGAACTCAATCACCAGGTAGTTGACTCCCAAGTCATGAAAGTCTAGACAGGAACTCCAGAAGAGCCACAATGGCATCAAATGGGTTTTAATCCACATGTGGGGTGGAGTAGTTACACTAATGAATCCATGAATGCTTAAAACATTGAAGGAAAAGCTTAGCTGTCACCCTGCCTTCTTCATAGTGAGGAATAAAAATTATTTCGGGATACTACTGGAGAAGGAAATTTTAAACCAGTCCAGTATCTTTACTCGATCAACAACAACAACACCACCACCAACAAAACACTCACACTGACACACATGGACAGCATTGGCATGCTATGGTCCATGGGGTCATGGAGAGTCAGATATGACTGAAGGACTCAACAACAACATCTGGTTTCATTTGCCTTCCCTTCTATAAGTGAACAACAGACAGAAAAAGGCTTCCTACAGTCTGGTTAACCCACCAGTTGGCCTGCCACTAATCCCAATGACATGAAGGGTGGCCATGTAAACCTCCCCAAAACTCTGCTGCTCATATTCTCCAACCTTGTACACTTGTACATTATTCCAGCATATTTAGCCTCTTTTCCCTGTGAATGTGCATTTATCAAAGGATCAATGATGATGCAAACATCTCTAGAATTGGTGAACAGCTGCTTGAGTATGCATAATGGAGGCTTATTATGCCAGCTTGTTTATCAGCTGTGGCACCTCTGAGAGGGAAGCTCATTTTGAATATGAAAGAGAATGAAAGGGAGAAAAGGGATTGAAGAAGAGAGAAAAGAAAAGGAAAGTGGGTGAACTTAAAGGAGAGTTAAAGGGGAAGAAAGAGAACTGTAGAGTTTTTTGTTTGTTTGTTTTCTGTTTTTGTTTTGTTTTGTTTTGTTTTTAAGAAGGAACAAATACCAAAGACGGGAAAGGAAGTACATGAATGAGCAATTCCAAACCTATTTCTTATCCATCTTCTATATAGCAGGCAATGAGCTGGGTCCAGGGGATGAAGAAACAAATTGAAAACTGGCTTTGCCCTCAAAGAGCTTATATTTCACTTAGAGGATACAAGATGGCAGGGAGAAGTAATTACCAAAACAACATCTAAATATAATGCAACTTTAGAAGGAAATGTCTTAATAGTCAGGCAAGCTAGAGAAGGTCCTACAAAGGAGACAATATCTAAGATGGACTGTGGGATTTTAAAATAAGGGAGAGGGAGTAAAAGCAAGTTATGGAGGAATTTGCAGAAGCACAGAGGTGAAAGATAGAAAGAATCTTTTAGTGAAGCACTTAGTGGTTCGGCCTGATA
The DNA here is from genome assembly GCF_019393635.1 of Dromiciops gliroides. Taxonomy (NCBI): domain Eukaryota; kingdom Metazoa; phylum Chordata; class Mammalia; order Microbiotheria; family Microbiotheriidae; genus Dromiciops; species Dromiciops gliroides. The sequence goes on from NC_057862.1 coordinate 686,513,604, forward strand.
GGAATGGAATTTTCACAAATGGGAAGCTATTAGTATTTAGAATGGAAATATAGTTCTTAGAAAGGGGAAAGAGGAAAGAAGGAAGAAGAGAAAAAAGGGAGTTAAGAAAAGGAGGGAAGAAAGGAGAAAGAAAAAGAAACAATGATAAAACTCAAATAATGATGATAGTTACCATGCTTTTTTTTTTTTTCTCTTTGTACTTCACAACAATCCTCTGAGGTAGGTACTATGATTATGCTCATTCTACAGGTAAAGAAATTGAAGATAAGAAAGGTTTTGTGTCTTGCCTAGAAGAAATGAGATTATTAATAAGAAAGGAAATCACAAGATCGAAGAGGGGGAAAATAAATTAAACAAGCCATTCGGTGAGAGAAAGACAGACAGACAGAGACAGAGAGACGGAGTGAGAGACAGACAGCAGATAGACAAAGAGATATAGAACAAAAAAGGGAGATACAAAGAAAGCAAGGGAAATAGAAAGAGAGACAGAGAGAGATAGAAACAGACGAGGAGTCAGAAACAGACACAAAGAGACAGAGAGTCAGAGACAGAAATAGTGACAGCGGCTGAGAGAAGATTCATAAAAAAAAAGGCAAATTTGAAAAGAGATAAAGGAATAGCAGATAAGTTCATCAATTTTCTTGATTTGTAAATGGAAATAACCCTTAATTCAAGCAGGAAAAAAAAAAGAAATGTTTCGATACATTCGGTATTAACTGTCTTGTGACATAAAATGCTAAACCCTATTTGTCCTTTCATTTCTCATAACAAAAGTAATATTGTGAGTGAACAAGTTTTGTCCATTAGCCCCACAGCCTTCTAGGTAAAACCTATGATTAAAACAAATACAAAGTCAAGTTGAACTGTAAGGTACAGGAGGTGGCTGTCATTCCCAAGTTCAGCGGGAGAGTGTTCATTCAAAACTCTGCCCCATGCTACCTCTGGTCGAAAGCTCCAGCCAAGATCAACACCTGCCCTTAAACCTGAGTCACATACAAGTACTCCAGAAACCCACAGGCTTTCCAAGCCCTGCTCAAAAGCCCCTTATTCAGTCATTCTGGGCCTTTCATTACCAATGAAGCACATTAAGCTCATGGTGGGAGGCTGTGAGTTAGAGCCTTACTCTGGCTGAGAATAAAACCAGAGCTTCAAAATATGTCATGGACTCATGAGCTGAATGAAGCCCTTAGAGAGTCCATGATGAGTGATGATGGATCAAAGAAAAGTTCTAGAGTTTGGCGGATGTGTCTTGACCATAACAACCTAGGCTACAGATGGATTAAAATATTGAAGATTGAGTTCTAGAGTTCAGTCCTGGTCAAAGAGAGATCTTGCACATCAACTAAGGTGAGATTCCTTAAGGTCAAATAGGGAACCTTTAACAAAGGCTGCATGAAATGGGCTCTTCTAGCAACATTCCATAAGCCTTGGCAAAGTCATTCCAGAGGTACTGTGATTGCCCAAGCACCCTCACAGGCAGTAGGTGTCAGAGGCAAACTTTGATCCTTGGCAGAGAATCTGCTGCTCCATCTTCTCAGCCACATCCTTTGCACATACTAGGCATGTAATACATTTCTGCTGACTTCAACATTTCCTATGTTTCTACTCTCCCATGATCCTTCATTCCTTGGCTCAATCTCGATGGGACTGATGTCCCCAGTATAGAAACTTAGTAGCTTTGTCACCCTGGTCACTTCTCTCGGTCTCAAGTTTTTTGATTTGTAAAATGTAGATAATAATACATATTAGAAGAGAAAAGATGTGTAAATTTTTTCTGAACCATAAAGTATTATGTAAATGCAGATATATAAATACCAATTATTAACTCCCAATCCCTCTTATTCAGGGATTTTTTTTTCCATTTGCATCATTGTGACTGTGACATCTTTTCATGGAGGCTGACACATGGTAGTGCTTAATAAAAGTTGTAAATGGATTGATCTCTCTCATCTTCATAATTGGCTATGCAACTCATAAAAAGAAGCCCTAGTTCATCGGAAATATTTTCAGCCCACAAGTGCCCTGTCTCTGATACTATTAACAAAGTTTTCTCACAATACTTGACAGTGACTAAACTAATTAGGTCTTAAATGTCACTAGATGCTTGTATTTTTTGAAGGTTTCTGTTGAGACTAGGGTGGGTGAGGGGAGGGAGGTTCTACAAAATCTTTAACCCTCCTGGAAACTGCCTGCTCTGCAAACTCCTCCTGGGTGGGAGCGATTTTCTGGGCTTTGGACCAAGATCATGCCAAGTTTCAAAGATGAGAAGGAGAAGAAGCTATTAAATATTAAAATGTCCCTAGATTTCTGTAAGCATTTTGGTAACAGGGCAGGAGTGACTCCATTTAGGATCTCTGCATTTACCATTTTATGGGAATTCCCAGAACACTGCTGGAGAAATAGCTAAAGTTTCACTACACAGAAGGACACAGATTAATTTCGATAGAATCTCAAATGATTCTGTAGGTGGCCTTTGCTGAAATTTGAAATGATATTCTGCATTGCTCACTGGCTTCTCCTAGGGAGCTATGTGTTGAGTCATGACTTGGCTATTATTCTTATTATGACCAAGTTCCCCAACAAAGCTTTGTCTGCTGTTAAGATGGCAGATGTCTTATTAAATAATCAGAAACAATAACAAAAACAACAACATATAGAGTTTTTCTTATGCTGAATTTTCTCTTGGCTTTCTAATCAGGAGCAAGTCACTAAATCTCTCAGATCTCTTGGTAAATCTCCACCCTTCTAAACTGTAAAGATGGTTCCAAGCTCTCTTGGGAGAAGGAACTTCCTTATTTGGGAGGTACCTACATTGATGAAATCACAAGCTCTATCACCATCATCACTATCATCACTAATATTCTGATATTGCAGAATCACAGATTTTTAAAGCTGGAGGGTGATTCAGTGCCTATCTGATCCAAGCCAATGCAACATCTGTAAAATGAGAGGCTTGGATTAGATGACCACTAATACTTCATCCAGCTTTTGATCAATCATCCTTAGGCAAGCCATTTCAATGTTCTGCACCTCATTTTCCCCGTAGAAAATTCGTGGCTTGTACTCGGTGACCTCTAAGAACATCTCCAGTTCTAAATCTACAATGCTCTGACAATGCTATAATTCTTAACATGCAGTCATCCAGTCTCTGCGTGAAAGTCCTTCCCTCCCAAAACAGACCATTCCACTTTTGGACAGCTCTAATTGTGAGGACGTTTATTTGTTTCTCCTGGCAACAAGCCTTGGTTGACTTTCTTTTTTTTCCTTATTCACCTACTTCTGACCTCTAATACCAAATAAGACAAATATAATCCCTCTTCCACAAGACAGCCATTCAAATACTGGAAGATAGCCACAATGTTCCCCTCGAGGCTTCTCCAGGTTAAACTTATTCAGTTGTTTAAACTGAGGCAGTTACTTTTGGCAGTTGATAGAGTGCTGGGCTTGGAATCAGGATAAACCCTACCTAAGACACTTGATAGCTGCATGACCCTGGGCAGGTCACAACTTCTGTGAGCCTCAGTTACCTCATCTATAAAATAGATATAACAATAGGACTTACTTCCCAAGGTGGTTATGAAGATGAAAGGAGATATTTGTACAGTGTATTTCAATTCTTAAAGAGGTATATAAATGCTAGGAATCATTATTTTTGATTGATCTCCATATAGCCTACACTCAAGCTTCTCCATTATCCTGGTTGCTCCCCTCAGGACAGACTGATCACTAGTAATTGGAGAGGGATCGGGATCAATACCATCTCATGTTGGAGGTACAGGAGCTTCACTTTTCTTTTTTTTTTCTTTTTTTTTTTTTTTTAGTGGGGCAATAGGGGTTAAGTGACTTGCCCAGGGTCACGCAGCTAGTGTTAAGTGTCTGAGGTCAGATTTGAACTCAGGTCCTCCTGACTCCGGGGTCACTGCTCTATCCACTGCACCACCTAGCTGCCCCCCAGAAGCTGAACTTTTAAGGAAATACATTATTCTATGGGGGAAGAAGAAGAAAGAGTGAGTTTCAGACATAGAGAAGTATATATCGAGGTAAGAGATGGGATGATAGGGAAGTCTGCTTGGAGTAGAGAATGAATAAGGGAATATAATATGAGATATGTATTATTTTTTTTCAAAAGCAAACAAGACAGCAGATGGTGTACTCCACGACTCCATTGTTGTTCAAAAAAATATAAATGAATGAATGAAAGAACATGTATAAAATATAAATATACAAATAGCTATAGATAGTACTATTGATATATATGTATTTGAATAAATAAATGATGCCCAGTGGAAGGCATCCAGCCATGTCTAACATGCACATTCCATCATTTTAAATACTTGGGTCTTATATCCTCTAAACTTTTATCATCTTTAGCATCATTCCTGGCCCATAGTAAGCACTCAACAAATTTTTATTGAAATGTTAATTACAGTTCTGATCTTCAATCTTTTCTAGTTCATCTGGACTATAATCTCCATATTTAGTCTGTCCAATTCCATCATATCTTTCCTTTCCCACGACGAAGAACATGACATGATAGAAAAAATAAATTTAAAGTCATGGGATATGGGTTCAAATCTCACATTTGTTCTTTTTTTTCATCATGGACAAGTCACTTCCACTACTTGGATTTTCCTCAGTCTTCTGAATATGTTTTTTTTTTGTTTGTTTTGTTTTGCTTTTTTTTAAAGATGTCTTGTATGGTCTGTTCTATTCCTAAGTCTAAGCTAATGGGAACTAGAATGTCCCATAGTGTTGTAGGAAATGGAGTTTTCAAAAGGGCTTTGGTTTCCTATATCCTTCCCACCCTTCTTGATGATCCCAAACAAAAACTCATGTATCAAGGACTGATTAATGAGTTGAATCCCTTCATTTTGCAGATGTTACCACAAAGGGCCAGAGATGTTAAGTGATTTTCCCATGATTGCAAAAGCAGTAAGTGTTCAGAGACATACCACACTGCCTCTAAAAAGATGTATTTACCTTGGTCTATTTGGCTACAAGGCTGGGATGGAATACTTTTATGGACTATTCTAGAGTTATGCCTAGAACTTTTCCCTAGGTTATGGCCATAAGATAGCAGCTGATCAGCATAACTTGAATTAGTATCATTAATTTCCATTTTGCAATAGTCAGCCTCACCTGCCACATTTTTGCCTGCTCAAACTATTTGAAGGGATCTTCTTATATTTGGTTCCTTTCAGTTTGGCATTTTCACAAAAATTATGTGTCTTTTAAAAGCCTCAACGTTCCACTGAATGCTTCCTCTTCCACATCCTTAATCAACATATGAAATAAAACCATTTGCAGTACCAATTCCTTTGGAAACCCTTACCAACACATTTCCATTTCTGCATTTCCATCCAGAAAAGAACTCATCTGCAACTACTCTCTGTTCCCCACCTTTTATTTCAAGACAATAAAAATAATAATAAATGTAATTATATTATAAATGTAATTATACTCTATTCACACATATTTAGAAGGCTGCAGTGTGATGGAGCTCCCCACAGCTTTGGAAATCTATGCTTATTTCACCAATAGTCAGTGTTTTTGATGGTCATAGGAGTCATTTCCATTGGAAGATATCAAAACCCAAATATGGCTTAGTAGGTTTATGCTTGAAGATTTGATGAAGCCCAAAGACACACAGCTAGCATCAGGTACAAGATTTAAATCATGATCTTTTTTTAACAAACCAATACCCCACCAACTATGCTATGGTGCCTTTCATATGTTTAGTTCATTTCATTCTACCTTATCACTTCTCTATTCAATTCCTGCTCACCTCCTTTGGTTCCTGATATGCCACTATAATAAAATATTCATGCCAAACTCTGGAATTTAGAGCTCTAATTTAATGGTTCTCATGCATACCCCCTGTGCCTTCCAGCCAAATAGCCTGCCGGTCATCCCCCAAACTCAATGTGGTATCCCACACCTCCACACATTATTGAGGTTTATTATTATTTGGCATTAAGAAGTCATCCACCATGACAGAAACAGATTCTCTCTCTCTCAATCTGTCTTTAGGAATTGTTCTCTTCCTCTTTACCCAACTCACACACGCCACTGCTTCTGAAGAGCCTTCCCTGGTTCCCCAATGGAAAGCATTCTCTCCCCCCTCAGATTTTCCTACACATTCCATATCACACTAAGAAAGATGTCATAAATTTGTTTAATTAGTTCTACTTCTTCTAGGTTTACAGAAAGGGGTCACTGAGGCCACAGAGAATAAGAGAGTGGTTCAGTGTCCCAGAGAAAGTTGGAGGCAGAAACACGGACTGAACATCTCCAAATCCCACGCAAGCTTTACCTAATGCCTTCATTACAGAAACTTAGGGATGCTGAACACAAGCTGAAAAGGACCTAGGTGACCATCAAGTTCAACCTTTCCATTTTATATATGAGGAAACTGAGGCACAGTTTCCCAGCATCACACAGAAAGTGCCTCAAGTGGTATTTGAATATGGGTCTTTTTGACACCAAGTCCTGTGTCCTATCTACTGTCTTATGTGTATCTCTCATTTTGAGGTAATGCTAATTTATCTGATTGGAAAGGATATGGATGAGGATTGGATATGTAATGTCACTGGAAAAAGGAACTCTTAAAACAGGGCAGGTTGACCCCTTCTCTGCAACTTATAGGAGTTTCCTAAGCACTGAGTGGTGTAGTTATTTGCCCAAGGCCACATAGCCATTGTAAGTTCAAGGTGGGACTTGAACCCAGGACTTCCTGACTTTTGGACCTGCTTTCTGTCTACTATACCATGTTTTAAAAGTTATTTTATATTTAGATATTTTTCTCTCCTTCACATCAAGTATCCTTCAGGAAATTCAGAGCTAAATAATTTATTTTCTCTAGAATCTTCTCCTTATGAACAAATACAAATGTGACATTCTGATTAACAAAAGAATTAGATTTCCCACTTCCATCATCATTGAGTTCTTTGTCCAAATCCCTCACAAAAAGTTTCTAAAATGCATTGTTCTTCATCAGACTCCATGGAGGACTTATCACTCCTGTCACACAATCCATGAGTTGGAAGGGAACTCTGAGGACATCTACTCCAAGCTGGACCTAAAAAAAGGGTGTGCCTTCCCATGTATCTTTTCAAGGACCATCCACCTTTTCCTCGAAGAGCTCTAAGGAAGCTCCATTGTCTTCTATGGCAGCCCTTTCTACTCCGGCATTCTTCTTGCTTTTAGATTTTTTAAAATATATATTAGTTAAGCCCCTATCTTCCTGTCTACAGCTCCCTCTCTCACCCACTTCTCCACCTACTGTTCCAGACCCTTTAGGGACAAACAGAAAAAAAAATAATAATAATATGTATATCACTATTTCCATGTTTTATATATATATATATTATTCTTATTAGATAATGAGAAGAAATATAGATTTAGATATATGTGATATTTAAATGTAACTATCACCTCTCCCCTATCCTCCAAACACAGCTTCTCTTCTAATACTAAACCTTCTTCACTCCTCCCATGGCATAGCTCTTTGTTATGCTGGTTGGTTTCCTTTTGATACTCTCCAACTTCTCGGTGTCCTTCCTAAACCATGTTTCTCAGAGATACAGACAATATTCTCTCTGAGAGCTGAACAAAATGCTCAGTGGTCTTCCATGATTTCTATGACTCACCCTAATTCTCAAATGTGCCTTTGCCCTTTATGACATGAAGTGTTGACCATTTTGAGATTAGAACCACTTTCAATCAATTGTGCACTTGCTTTCCAACCTTCCAATCAGGTGCTCTTACACAGTCAAAAGGCATCCAGTGGATTACACTTGAATGATTCCTTTCCATTTCCTTCTTTCCTCATGTCCGTAATTTTTTGAATTTTTCTTTTCTAAAGCTATAAGAACTGTGTGATGGATTTCTTTGTTTTTTTCTCTCCTGCCGGGAGGCTGAAATTTATCATGGACTGATCACCATTACCTAGGATTTCATCTGCAGAGACATATTGTTCAAGTTCCTGCTCCTTAGTACTCAGTACCATATCCACAACAATCCCTTTGACTTGTGAGCTCTGAAACCATCTCTTTGGTCAAATATCTATTCCTGCTACCCCTCTTCCAAGCTTTCACATTTTGGCTTGAACAAAGTTTCAATCCATTCCTAAGAGGAAAAGTGAATCCCTTCAGTGGTAGCACAAGTTATAACTTCCATGATCTTTGTTCAAATATATTTCAATTGATATATTTTTAATAGATGCCACATTGTCCAATATATACCTCCCTGCTTCCAGTAACACACAATCTTCCCTTATACTAAAGAATATCAAAAAAGTTGAGAAAACTAATAATCAAAGATCCTGGATTCAACTCTCATGCCTACAAGCCCAGGGATTTTGTTCTAGAGCAACAAATGATTTCTCACAAGGCCTATCCCATGTCTACTTTTCACTCCTCAAACTTCATTAAAGTAGTAGTTCTTAACTTTTTTTTTATGTTTCCTAGACTCCTTTTGCAATCAGTCTGATGAAACCTATGTACTTCTTCTCAGAAGAATGTTTTTAAATGCACAAAACAAAATGCATAGGATTTCAAATGAAACCAATTATATTGAAATATAATTATCATTTTTTAAAGTTCATGGACCCCAGCTCAAGAACGTTTGCATTTAATGGCATAAAGGTCATTGTCAAGGCAATACTATGTCATATTATTGTATTTCATTTTCAAGTATGACTAATTTAGAAGTAATTAAAGTATAGATAACTATAAAACCTGCCTTTCAATCAATTTTACAGAATGGGTCAACCTGCCAATATTCTACTCTTCTTGACTGATTGCCTTAGCCTCTCTCCTTCAATCTTTGTTCCCAAGCAATCCAACTATGTTCAGACATTCAAGGTACCAGATGCTTCCAAATGTTGACTAGGACTAACTCAGGTTTAAGTAACAAGATCATAGATTTGGAATTGTAACTGAACTCAAAAGCCATTTATTCCAACTTTCTTATTTTCCATATCAAGAAAATGAGACCAAAAGAGATTAATTGACTTGTCCAACCTCAGTATGTGGTAGGTAGCAAAGGCAGGATTGGAATCCATATCCCACTGATTCCAAAGGTAGTGAGCTTTACACCATAGTATACATACTAAAAATGTATTGCTCTTGATGCCCAAATGAATACAAGCTTGAGCAACAATCTGGTCAGCAATATATTTTTTTTTCCCCTTTCCTTCCGATGTATACGAGTGAAAAGGTTTTTTTTTTTGTTTGTTTTTTTTTGGGGGGGTGGTTTGAGTGCTTGTTTTGGGTCAAACACAGTGCTAAATTATGGTGATGCAAAACCACTGGTCTTAAAATGGCATGCATGTGATTCCAGGAACTCCATGGTCATGTGGGCAATTTTAAGCTTAGCTTTAGCTAACTGCACCAAGATGAGAAATCTTAGAGGACAGTCAGGCAATCTATAAGCACTTATTAAGTGACTACTATTTACAAGTTACTGTTCTAAGTGCTGGGGATACAAAGAAAGGGAAAAAAGACCCTGCTCTCAAAGAGCTTACTTTCCAATGGGGAAGATGACAAGAAAAGAAATACATACAAACAAGGTACATACAGGAAAAAAAAAAACAAAAAACAGGAGATAGTTAAAAGAAGGAAGGTTGGGGCAGCTAGGTGGCACAGTGGATAGAGCACTGGCGCTGAATTCAGGAGGACCTGACTTCAAATCCGGCCTCAGACACTTGACACTTAACTAGCTGTGTGACCTTGGGCAAGTCACTTAACCCCAATTGCCTCACCAAAAAAAGGAAGGGAATAGAATTAAGAGTAGTTGAGGACAGTTACTGTTAATGGTGAGATTTTAGCTGGGACTTGAAGGGAACCAGGAAGCAGAGGTGAGGAAGGGGGAGCACAGCCAGAGAATATATCAGAGTCAAAACATGGAGTGTTGGGAGGTCAGTGTCACTGGATAAGTATCCATGGGGAGTGGTGGGATATAAACTAGGAGGGAAGGAGGAAAGAACGAGAGTATGAAGAGCTGGGAAGTTCCCAATGAGGATCCAGTATCAGATCTGCCAAGTGAGGATCATTCTGGAGTAGCTCAGATCAAGAGCCTTAGCCATGAAAGCCCAACCACCGAGCCAGAGATGTGGCAGTCATGGCTGATCGCAAAATTTGGAAAAATGGAAATATTTATGAGGGGAGACAACCCTCCCAACCTTATTGAGTTTGGTCTCCTTCGAAGCATTTCAGTCCTGCTTCTTATTGAGTATAAAAATAAATAATGGCTTTTTAGTAAAGGAGTTGTTGGATATATGTGAATGTAAATATATATGTGTGGGTGTGTATGTATGCACATATATGTATATCTACATGCATTCCTATAGGAATCAATATATATTTAAACCTTATATGTATATTAGAAACCATATATTATACACACACATACATATATGTGCACAATTATGTGCTTAGTATATGATACACACATGTATGTGCATAATATATCATGTACTAAATACATACCTATATTTAAATATATATATAACAAATCTCACCACAACCACACTGAAAATCAATGATTTTATATATATATATACATAGAGAGAGAGAGAGAGAGAGAGAGAGAACACTTGTTATTTATTTTTTTTGTGGGGGGGGGAGATGGGGGTTAAGTGACTTGCCCAAGGTCACACAGATAGTAAGTGTCAAGTGTCTGAGGCCAGATTTGAACTCAGGTCCTCCTGAGTCCAGGGCTGGTGCTCTATCCACTGTGCCACCTAGCTGCCCCTGACCTTGTTATTTTCATGCAATAGTGATTACAGGATGGGAGTTCTGAGCCTGGAGATTAGTCAGACACCAACTCTCCTATGGTTATGTGACCTCTATCAGGAAAGGAATGCCTCAGGCAGAGCAACTGAGAGGATATGGAGGTTTGGACATTTATGTGGATGGTAGGAGTAGCCACAATGATCACTTACAGCAAAGAACCAAAGGCTTATTAGTTATTGGTTGTCCCCCTTATAAGAATGGGAACAGTTTGAGGGCAGGGTGTGGTTTTGCCTTTCTTTGCATTACCAGCACTTAGCACAATTGTGTTAACTATACCTGAAGCAATGCTTCTGATGGTGGCTAACATTTATTTAAGATGAACAAAATACATTACAAAGATTAAATTATTTGATCTTTGAAACAACCTCAGGAGGTAGGTACTATTATTATTTCCATTTAACCATTGAGGAAACAGTGAGAAGAGGTGAAATGACTTGCTCAGGGACATAAGGGTGTAAGTGTCTGAGCTTGTATTTGAACTCCTGTCTTCCTGATCCCAGAGGAGAGTTCTGTTATGGGGGAAAATGGGGTATGGGGTTGGGTTACAGGTTGGGGTTCTTAGGAATTCCTCTTTAAAGAATTACACCCTCTTGCACACAAAAGCAGTTAGAATAAGATGGTAGTTTATTTAGGGGCAAGGGAAAGGAAGGGGAGGGGAAGGGAAACCATGAAAGAAATCCTTGGACTTCTCATGGGGAGATAGGTATGGAGCAAAGCATGTGGCTCTGAGCTACCAATCTCCTCAAGCAGGAGACCAGAAGGTACTTTTATAGGGGACTGACGGGGGTGTGACCCTCTGCCAGTGGAAAGTTCCTTTAGTGAGGGAGGACCATCCCCCACTGGTAGTGACTAGAGGAATTGGGTGAGGGTGGCTAGGGATCTCTCAAGCCATCTCCCTCTTCAGGACACAAAGGCCACAGCCACACCCAATGTTATCTCCCCAGCGGTAAAGGAGATCAGAATGGAGGGTGGAGGTCTGGGAGCTAGTTCAGTTGGATTTGGTTCCTCTTATCTCTCTAGGTTTATCTGTCCTCTGGTTTAGTTTCTCAAGGAGAAGATTCCTCAATATGCCCCAGAAAACCTCTGGGGAACTTTGGGCCCACAACACATCCACTGCAACAACTGGCTATGAATACCTTCATTCAAACTCTAGAACTCATTATTTTAACATTATTATCAAACTTTCAACATTATGAGTGGTAATGTGGCATAGAGGATAGAAAGATTGCATTGGATGCCAGATGTTAAAGAACATCTGGGTTTAAGTCCTACCCCAGACACTTACTGACTTGTGACCCTGATTAATTGACTGAAATCTCTCAGGATTCTACCAACATTAGGAGACTTCAGAAGGTGCAGTGAAAATGCTGATTTTCATTGATAGAGGGAAGGAATTTCCTTACCAGAGAGTGACATCATAGCCTCACCTCCATTCTTATCTCATTTAAAACTCTAGGTTCTTAATAGAAAATCAGTAAAATGTGTCAGAGGGACCTTGCCAAGGAAACAAAAATGAAATAACAGGAATATTAAAAAGAAAAAAAAACACTAATAAAGCTATGGGCCAAAAACCTAACTGTGCTGACTGCTCAAGACCCAGAATCCCCCTAAAGTAGAAGAGGGAAAAGTGTCACCTTATCAAACAATCAACAACAGCATTTAGCAAGTGCTTACTAAGGGTGTGTGACAGGTGTTACACACACAATGAGGTTTGTTTCTTTTTTTTTTCTCTTCAAAAAGGTTATATTCTCAAAGAGGAGACTACAAGGATATGCATAGTTACAGAAATGGATTATCTCTTCCAATATAGAAAGGGTAGTCCAAAAGTCTTGGGGAACTTTTAAGCTATTAAACTTAAGCTATAAACTGCCCACAGTTTCAGGTACTCTGTACTTCTCCAGGATCACGATAGACACATGAAACCTCAGCCTTCAAAGAGTTAATAAGCCTCAGGGCTCCATTGTTTTTCCTATCTAAGGCCCTATTCATTTCCTTAAAGGTTGAGACTAAGGAAAGGGTCCAACTTGCTTCTCCTAAGTGCTGGGTTTCCCAAGAATCAAGGAAGTAAATAAATCCTCACTCTTCCTTTCTCTTCTATTATTTTGTAACACCTACTGTCTCCTGCTAGAGAAGGAACCAAGGGTTTTAAATGTAACCTATTTTGCTGGCCTCACTAGAAAAGTCTAGAGGATATTAGCTGAATATACCCTAGCCATGAGAGAAAGAAAGTCTTCCGGATAATTAATCTTCTAGACATGGAAGGAGATGCCTGAGAGGTGACAGATTTCAAGTCATTTGGCATTTTTCAGTAAACGCTGTATGATACTTTAAGGAGTGTTGTATAAGGTATTCAATCAATAAACAAGTAATTAATAAACATTTATTAAGTGCCTACTATGTGCAAGCCACTGTGGTAAGCTCTAGTATGTTTCCTGTAGACTTAAGTGATCACCAACTTTCTTTCAATTCTAAGGTTGTATAATTCAGCTGTGCTTTTGATGACTCAAATCTTCCCTCTTACCTCATTGCTTAATACACAATAACTCTAATTCTGAGCAGCTGACAGAGCTTGAAGTTGTTTCTTGCTTAAAGAATTTTGTTCTTTAGAAATGAGGGATGTATCAGGCATCTTTTTCTTTGTCTGTAGAAAATTTCACATTTGAAGGTTCTCTTTGGCCCCAATACAAACATTATCAGGATTTTAGAAGAACCTTATCATTTTCACATCAAACTCCAATGGTCAAAAGAATCTGTGCTAATGTAGAGGTGGGGACTCCCTCCAGTGGTGGGGAAGGTAGCCCATTCCCACCCTTTCATCCTATGCAACTACTAACACATATGTATACATACCCAAGGGCTTCCATCCATTCTGCTCAAGGACGTCCTTGAATTCTTTTGACAGATCATTCATTGGTTATTCCTCACTCTTGCAACCTACCACCCATTTTTTCCCTCTATCACTAGTTTTCTGCATGACCTGCCTTATTTACAATTTGCAGTATCCAAGGAAATAGGCCCAGGACCGTAACCTGAGGAACTCATAGGTCCACTTATTTATATTTGACATAAAAAATCCACTTTTCTTAAATCATCATTTCTTACTTTTGGGGCTGGGGATCCTTGTGGAAATAGATAGCTTGCTATATGATCAGACCCTTCAGAAAAGCATCTTTGTTTTGTAATGTACACCAGCACCTAACACAGTGTCCGACATATAAAAGGTGCTTAATATAACCTTTTTTTGTTGTTGACTGTTTGCTGGGTAGTATCATCTTTATCTAAAAACAAAAACTTTCCTTTGACAACATCAATTAAAATGCTTCTCCTAAATAATTCCTTGGATGCCTTTGAAAAAACCTGCTCAGAGCCAGCATAGGCCTCTTAATTGCTCTCTTGGTATGCCTAAATTTTTTTCTTTGTTTTTAAGACTACAGTGTTCCATGACATAGTTATTCAATATGATAACATATGGATTAACTCAACTCAATTTCAAATTAACACAAAGGCACTGGTTATAAAAAGACAATATTATATATAATATATAAATTGTATAATATATGTGCATGACGCAGGTAATTAGAAGTAAATTACCTTATTGTTCTCCCCAAGTCTCCTTATGCTTCTTTCTCTGTTCTGTATCCCATTAACAATGGAGTCACCTTCATAACATATTTGCAAAATATGAGGGTATAAATTAAAATACCTGATGAGAATTTGGGCACCATGACCATGTCATATTTCCCATTATATCCTTTAAACATCAGTGGTAACAAAGGATCGGTCCCTCATGACAGGATGCCTTTTATGTTCTTCTATTTATCATGCATCTGAGGATATCCTGCATCTTTTAGAAACTGCCCCTGACATTCCCTAGTACCCAGTACCTGGTTCCAACTATTTGTTTGGCTTTTCTCATGGAGGTTTGAATAATAATTAGATTTTAGTGAGGAGAGCCATTATTGGCTTGATTTACAGTGGACCAGATGGCCAGGGGAAATCTGTGAGGTTCTTCCATTTGACTGCAATAAAGAGTAAATTTAAGATTTCCCTCAGTGACCTAACAAGGGAGAGACGGATCACAGTGGCAATTATGCAGTGATCTCTGTCACCCCTAGACCACTCCATGAACTAGTAGAACTGCAATTCGTTTTCTGCATGACCCACCTTATTTAGAATTTGCAGTATCCCAGGAAATAGAGGCTGAGGGCAGCAACCTGAGCAACTCATAGGTCCAGGTGTTTCTATTTGACATATGAAATGGGGGTCTCTGATGGGAAGAGGTGGCTCATACCAGCAGTAATCAGCTGGCACGTGGAACCCTAGAGAGAACAAATCAAGTTCCTTTCTCTCAGGTGAGACTAATTTATGGTACTCTCCCTGTAAGACCCCAGTCTTTTTAAGAGAAAGAAGACCTTGTGGAGATTTTTTTTTTTTTTAAGCAGGGTCCTATAAAAATCCCTTTCAATGACTAATGAGGAATTTGTAAGACAGACACCAACAAACAGCAACATACACTCAAGGACGTCGGATGGAGGGCAACTTCATCAAGGGAAAACCCAAATAGAAAATTAAGGAAATCAAAAGCAGCCCTAATTAATTCTAGAGTTTTGTTCATACCAGTTATTTTAGCTCCTCCAAATATATTGCTAATCGTTATTCCAGGCACTCAACAGCACTCAGACTAAGCATTGCAGAAATGGAGATGAGGAGCTAGATCCTTTTCGGTTGTGTTTCTTCTTAGCAAGAGCTTTCAACAGATGTGGAGACAAATTTCTTTTCATTTCCATTCCATTGCAATGTGCGTGTTTTCAAGTTGGGCTGTGACCAAAAGGGGCCTTAGTGAAGGAAGATGGTACAGCATGCAGAGGAATGGACTTCAGAAGGTAGAACACTATGAACAAACTGCTCAGCCACTTTGAGCTTCATTGGCCTTTTGGGGAGGGCGGGGTAAAAAAGTAATAATAATAAAAATCATCATTTCTTTGGGTTGCCAGCATGGTCAAAATAGATAAGATATAAAAGGCCCATTGTATAACTTAAAGTTTTATATAAATCTTGGCTTTTTTAAAAGTGGCTAAGAAAATTAATAAATATTTTCCATCTTTCCTAAATCATCTTTTCTAAACTTTTTTTTTTTTTTGCTAGCTGCAAAATAGTTAGAATAGATGCTAGGAATCCTTGTGAAAGGAAAGACATGAACAAGTAGGATGAGAAGAACAGCACTGCATGTGACTATCTACATTTAGTATTTTAGATCTAACAATGAGCTTAGAGGCAAAAAACTTTAAATCAAAAATCCAAACTCATACATGTACATGTACAGGCTGTGTGACCCTGGGCAAGTCATTTTATCTCACATTGCTTCAGTTCATAATCTATTACATCGCTTTGAATTCCCTTGCAGACCTATGGCACCGAAGGGTGGTAGGGGGTTCTTCCAGCCTGGGCCAGTGGTGGGGATGGTTGGGTATTTACTTCCTTACAACCATTAGACTCTCTACACATCTCCTTTCTCCATTTCAGCTTAGGATCTAAGTCTCCTGGTGATTATACTTGGGAACTTTAATTTTCCAATATATCTGAGAGTGGTCAGAATACAGACACCAATGGTTATTAAATGAGACATATCTATGGCTTTTGTTCTACGTTACCATTGTCCTTGCCTTCTGGGATTCCTCCACAGGGAAATGACCTGATATCATGAGATTCTTTCCCTTGTTCAAGGGTTCTTAACTATTTTTGTGTGAGTGTCAGGGTGTACATGAAATGGACCTATTTGGCACATCTTATGAAGTCTATGGACGTGTTTTCGGGATGTTTTGAAACACACAAAACAAAATAACCACTATTACAAAGGTTATCACTTATATTCAATGAAGAAATATTTTTCCCATTGACATTCAAGGATTCCCCAATTCCTTCATGAACCTCAGATTAAGAATACCTGCCATTGATTACTTAGGATCATGTGGATACTCAAAAGTGGATGGGAGGGGCAGCTAGGTGGTGCAGTGGATAGAACATTGGCCCTGGATTCAGGAGGACCTGAGTTCAAATCCGGCCTCAGACATTTGACAATTACTAGCTGTGTGACCCTGGGCAAGTCACTTAACCCCAATTGCCTCACCCCACAAAAGAAAAAAATGGATGGGAGCATGCAGTTGTGGATAGAATATTTGACTGGAAGTCAAGAAGTGAGTCCCAGGTGTATGGCCTCAGGGAAATCACTTAAACCCCCTGTGCCTCATTTTCTTCTCTCAACAAGGCCCTGTTCTTAGTATAAGGCACACAAGGACAAAACATGAGACAGTTCCTGCCTTCCTGGAGCTTCCATCCTAAGACAGAAAATAGCATTCATTCAGCAGGACAACATCACGAATACTCTGGTTTAGTATCTGGGCAAAGAGGTTCCCCATATCTAGACTAGTCATATATCCTGGTCATAATCTAGCTTATGAACATGAAGTTCAAGAAGATTTCTTGTTCCTCTTACAAAATGCTGTCAAAGAGAGGCTGCCTTTACAGAAAAGGAAGAAGTGGTTATTCAATGAAGTTCTTAAGCAAATGACTGCGGGTTCTACTTCTGCTCTGGGTAGAACAGCTTCATTTCCTCACCTCATATCTGGACCTGGACATCAGACAACACTACAGTGTCACCTAAATATTAAGGTTGCTATAAATTATTTCTGGATTTGATGAATGTATAAATCATTTAGGAATTACAGAAACACAAGGCAAAGCTATATTTTTGAGTGTCATTCAAAAACACTTGTCCAAATTATTTTAGAGTTGTAAGGAAAATATCTAACCCATTTTCCTGGTTTTATAAATGAGGAATTATTCATGGCCTTGCCTAGGATTCAGGAACTGAAACAAACCTGGGTGGGCCCCAATCCTCCATGCTGGAGAACATTTCACAGCTTTATTTTTGTTTTCATTTAATTAAATTTTATGTTCACAATCAAAGATATCTTCCAGGACCAAATAAGGCACTAGGAAGAGAGAAAAGTTCATAAAAGAAGATTGTTTTTTCCTTTTTGTTTAATTACATGTGCTTTGTTGTAGTATTAGTTCTTGATGGTGGTTGTGGTGGTTAGTCATTTCCATCACGTCAAACTCTCTAACCCTATTATGGGTTTTCTTGGCAAAGATGCTGTAGTGGTTTGTCATTTCCTTCTCTGGCTCATTTTACAGATGAAGAAACTGAGGCAAACAGGGTTAAGTAACTTACTCAGTTTTGCTAGTAAGTGTTGAGAGTTGGTTTTGAATTCAGGTCTTCCTGACTCCAGGCATAGCACTCTATCTACTGTGCCACCAGCTACCCTTACAAATGTTACTAAAATACTTTTCAGATCTCAAGCTGCTGCCTAAATGTCAACTAATATTGACATTATTGTTACTAGTACTGGAACAACTACTGCTGTTGCTGCTGCTGCTGCCGCCGCCTTTGCATTTAGTACCACCATAGTATAACGAATACAAGGCTAGCCTCGGAGCTTGGAAAATATGGTTCCATGTCACTCTAATGACACATTTCGACTATGTGTTCCTGGATAAGTCATTTCAATTTGTGGTACCCTCTAGGCAACTTTAGAAGAAGAGGATGACTCTCTGCAGTACATGGTGTTACTTCACCTGGAATTTCATCCTACCAATGACTTCATTGTCCACCCCCTGTCTCTCCTCTAATGCTTAAATATAAACAATGGACTATAAAGCATATACATTTTTTTCCTTCTTTCTTTCTTTTTTTTTTTAATGGGACAATGAGGGTTAAGTAACTTGCCCAGGGTCACACAGCTAATAAGTGTCAAGTGTCTAAAGCAGATTTTGAACTCAGGTCCTCTTGGATCCAGGGTTGGTGCTTTATCACTGTGCCACCTAGCTGCTCAAGAGTGTATATGTATCCTGTCTGAACATAAACTTAATCATTGGTAAAGCATTTGGGCCTCTTTCCCTGCCAGTTCACAGGCTTTTTAGTGAGTTTAAACATTACACAAGGTAATGGACTTGGAAACTGCTTGTAGCTACACTGTAAAGAACTCTATAAATGCAAAGTTTTATTAATAGTTGCATTATTTCTAATAATTATTATTCATGTAGAGTTCTCCAGCTGCCCTAGAGAGCCAATGAACTCCACTCTAAATATAGAGTACCACAGTCTCCTTTAAAGGAGAGTGCATACATTTGTACTTATTAGTGGATTAATGTCACGTAATGCCTTCTGCACTCGACAACGTGTTCTAATTTCAGGGCACAGCATGTGAATTTGGTGGTGAGCACTTGACCGAAGCACAGGAGATCATTTGGCAATAAAAACAACATGTCACCTTTTTAATTAAGTATGTAAAAGCCTTTCATTTATTAAGTAGATGATCCATCCCTGGGAATATTTCCATCTACTTTGTCCTAAGGCTGCTGTATCGGCATTTTTTACCTTATTTTCCAGTCATCTGCAGGGCAGCAAACAGCAAACAGTCATAAAGACAGTCTTAATGGATGGCATTAGGAATTATTTGTTCTTTTGGGGGGGGGAGGGAGAGGAGATATCATAGGGAGAAGATACTGTCTTAAGAAGGTAAATTGGAAATAAGAACTATTTATGCTTGTCCAATTAGAGAAAAATAGTCTGGATTAGGGATCAAAGTTCTCTTCCATGCTCCAGGTGTTGTCAAGCAATTCTTCTAGTTGCCACTGGGAAGAATGAGGGGGGAATTAAAAAAAATTTGAAGGTTAAAAGACAGTGTATTACAGTAGTAAGAGCAGTGGTCTTAAAGTCATGAAGATCTGGGTTTAAATATCACCTTAGATATTAACTGTGTGACCCATGACAAGTAATTCAACTTCTTTGTGCCTCAGTTTCCCCATCTGGAAAATGAGGGGGTTAGACTCAATAGCATATAAGGTCTCTACCTGAAATAAATTTATGATCCTATGAAATGAGATGATGATGATGACACTAATTTAAATATGACATCTGAGGGTTCATTCATTAGAAATGTCCCAACAAATCACTTTTCTTACAATAAATCTGTCATATATGAATAGAAATCATATTTCCTTTTATAGATGTTACTTCCCTGTCCATCAACCTTCAGCAAGTTCCTATTTCTTGAAGATAAAATTCAAACTCCTTCATTTCTCAATTCTGGCTTTCTCCATTATGGCCCTAATCTATCTTTCCAGTCTTATTTTCCACAATTTCCCTTCATGCTGTCTATAGTTAAGCCAACAGTCATTATTGCCTGCACCCTGACCTTTTCCTGTCATCTCTCCCTTCTGTAGGCTGCCCAAGTCACACAGCTAGTAAGTATCTGAGATCTGAACTCAGGTTTTCCTAATTGCAGGCTTGGTGCAGTCCAGTCCACTTAGCTGTCTAGGTGATTCCATTCCAGCTACCAAACAGATTGCATTCAAATGCATAGGAGCATCACTCATAGTTGCTATTGCTTCTGGTATTAGCAGGGGCAAGTTTAATTGTTGTCTCTTTATCTCCATTTAACCCGCCCTAAACCTGGAACATAGTAGGTGCTTAATAAATGCTTGTTAAATGAATGGATCACTATGGCACAGTAATTGTCTTAATCCTAGTTCTAGAAATGATGTCCCATTGATAGTTACAGATCATGATGTCAAAAACTAGGCTACCCTGCCTGTCCTATCTCTTTCCCTACAGGAAAAAAAAAATCCTTCTTTCCTCTCTGTTTCTTTCTTTCCAGCTGTATCAGTTCCTACTGGAGGGAAGAAGGTGGTTGACTTACCAAAGGTTCTCCAAGCAAGATTAACTATATGGCTTAGTATAGAAGCAATAGTGCTTCCTTTGGATTCCATTCTCTAGTGGCCTAGCAAAAAGAACTCTCCCAGAAATAAGCAAAGGACAGACCAGAGTGTCCTAATCCTGCAGATGGTGAAGTTGGCTGCCAATCCACCCTCTAATGATTATTTCTCTTGTGACCTTGGCCAAGTCTTGACTTCTCTGGGCCTCAGTTTCCTCAAATATAAAATGGGAGTGGGGGAGGGACTAGAAGAAGTCCATTATATCCCCTTCCAGCTTTAGATGGATTGGCTCTAAATTGAGATGACTTAGCTAAGGCCACAGAGCCAATCACTGCTAAAGGCAGGAGACCAACTCTGCTCTCCTGACACTAAACTCAGTCCTCATTCTTCTGATCTGTGTCATTTCTCTGCTTCATTGTTTCTTCCTCTATAAAATCAGTGGATTAGACTAGATCAGGGATTCATAATATGGAATAGTAACAAATATTAATATTCCCATTTTACATATGGGGGGGAAAGATGGGGCTCACAATTTCACTGACTGAATAATGTGGTGGAATAACTTGTGTTTGTTCAGCTTGTGTTTGAATTCAACTTTCTCCTGGTACTTTCCTTATTATTCTATAATGATCAGCCCCCAAATTAGCCCAATCCTTTCTTTTTCAGGTTTATATCCAACTACTCTATAACATGAATTGCATGCTCCTGGTCATCGGAGCTACTTGCTCTTGTTCCCCATATATACGTGGCATTTTTCTACCTCCTTGCTTTTGCTTGGGATAAACGTACCCCAGGCCTAATTTTCCTACCCAAATCCCAAATCTGTTGTTCTGGAAGGTCCAGCTCAAAGTATTCTTCCTTTACAGCTTCTGAAATTAAGGCTCCCTCCCCCAAATGATGCCTCTGCTTTCTGCATCCCCAGAATTCCTTTGGAAGAGAGTGTCAGGCAAAATGGTATAAAATGGCAACATTGAGAGGTTTCAAAGTGAGGTGATTGGGAATGAGCTTGGCTTTACTATTGTCAGAAATAGGAAAGAATGCTAATAGGCTAACTGGTTTTTGGCAGGGGAAGGAGATAGAACACAGTAGGCTAGTTTTTGACATCATGACTTTTGCTATTAATAGAACATAATTTCTAGAACAAGGATGAAGACAGAATTCTTGTCCTGTAGTGATACGTTCATTTTTTTTTTTAATTTTTGCAGGGCAATGAGGGTTAAGTGACTTGCCCAGGGTCACACAGCTAGTTAAGTGTCAAGTGTCTGAGGCTGGATTTGAACTCAGGTACTCCTGAATTCAAGGCCAGTGCTTTATCCACTGTGCCACCTAGCTGCCCTGTGAAACATTCATTTAACAAGCATTTAGTAAGAGCCTACTATGTGCCAGATTTAGGGAAGGATAAGTGGAGATAAAGAGCCAAGAAGTAAAATGGTGCCTTACCCAAGCTAATGCTAGAAGCAATAGCTTCTAGTTCATATGCAAAAATGCAATCTCTTTGGTAGCTAGAATGGAATCTTCTGGGTATCTAGGTGGACTGGACTATGCTGAGCCCAGAATAAGGAAAACCTGAGTTCAGATCTCAGGTACTTACTAGCTGTGTGACACAGGCAGATCACTTAACCTTTGTTTGCCTAATTTTCCTCGGGTGTAAAATGGAGATAATAATAGTACCTACATTACAGGGTTATGAGAATTGAATGAGGAAATTGTAAAGCTCTCAGCACAGTGCCGGGCACAGAGGAGGTGCCAGATAAATGTCTACACTTTGTGAGGGCAGCAACTGTGCTCTATGCCCAGTGGCAGGCACAAAGGACAGAGGAAGTGTGGGGACCAATTTTTAATTGGGGAGTGCTAGCTAAGCGGCTCGCCTCAATATGGGGGCAAGGAAGGAAACCGGTAGCCTCCCTCAAAAAAGAACAAGATTTATTTTAACAAGAACGAACTTAAAAACACACACATACACACACAAACAGGATCAGTAGGATCAAGGAAAAGGAAATAAAAATGGGGAAAGGGAAATTATAATACCTGAAAAAATACCACCGCCCAGGAATCAGCTGAAAATATGCAACAGAACGCCTGTCCCTTTCTAGCTGCCACCTAGAATGCCCAATTCTCCTCCCCCAAACCTAGATAACACCCCACACTGTCCCAGATGATGGGATGGCCGCTCTGACAGTCACATGACTGCCCTCACTAGGTTTCCAATCATTATAATTTTTTCAAGCCCATGTAGGCGTCAGTGAATGGTGATGACATGAGGTGCCAGAGCCCTGGCAACGGCTACAACCAGTGGGTGGAGCACCGTGTGGTTTGCAGAGCCCCAGGCCAGTGCTCGCCAAGGCATAAAAACCTGAAATAACAATTAATTCTTTACAGAAGTAAGTCCTTATTGACTAGCTAATTTGCATTAGCTACTATTGAACTAAACATCAGGTCCCCTTACCTTGTGTACATTTTTTTTTCTTTTTTTGTGGGGCAATGAGGGTTAATTGACTTGTCCAAGGTCATACAGCTAGTAAGTATCAAGTGACTGCATCAGGATTTGAATTCAGGTAGGTCCTCATGAATCCAGGGCCAGTGATTTATCCACTGGGCCAACTAGCTGTCCCCTCTTGTGTACATTTTACCCTACCTCTCCCCATGTAGTGTATTCTCTTTGAGGCCAAGGATCATTCCTGTTTGTCTTTATATGCATAGTCTTCAGTTTATATTTCCATTGTTTTAACCATGTCCAACTGTGATTACATTTGGGGCTTTCTTGTCAAAGATACTGGAGTGATTTGTTATTTACTTCTCCAGCTCATTTTACAGATGAGGCAAATGGGGTTAAGTAATTTGCCCAGGATCACATAGATGGTAAGTGTCTGAGGCCAGACTTGAACTCAGGTCTTCTTGACTCTGAGCCTGGCTCTTTATCCACTACACCATCAAGGTACCCCTAGTATGGACCCTAATTCTTTTATATACATTAGTTCCTTAATAAATGGTCCTTGAAGAGAAATGGATTTTTTGATCTCTATGGATGTCTTGGGCTATTGTTCTACCTCAAACTCAAAGCCATTTTATGAGTCTAGGCTGTTTTTTTTTTTCTTTTTTAGTGAGGCAATTGGGGTTAAGTGACTTGCCCAGGGTCACACAGCTAGTAAGTGTTAAGTGTCTGAGGTCGGATTTGAACTCAGGTACTCCTGACTCCAGGGCCGGTGCTCTATCCACTGTGCCACCTAGCTGCCCCTAGGCTGGGTTTTTAACCACTCCCATTGAATCCACTGCCTGATCTTTAAAATGTAAGTCACAATTAGGAACTGGACCACAAGAGTGTGGTGTGAGTATCATTTAAATAAGGCTAAGAACTCAGAAAAGAATACTATCTTCAGTTCTAGAAGTATTGATTCCTACCCCTCATGCAGCTTGCATTCAGCAAAGTTAAACTTTGCCAAAGTTAAACTTGCCTTTCCCAAAATTGTATATGGCCTGGGCTGTAATGGATCTGTCCGTCCAACCAGTCTGTGAACAACAATCTTTCTAGAACAAAAACCTTACAAAAGGTCATCCAAACTTTGTCAAAAGACTTTCAGTAAAGAGAAAGCCACCCTCTAAGACAGTCCATAATATGCGATTTTGTAGAATTTGAAGGGTTAGAATTCCTTCCCTCTTCTTACATTGATTCCAACTCTATTACTCTATAAACTTAGGATCTTTGGATAATAAGATCATAGAGCTAGAGACAGATGTTACCTCAGAGGCGATTTAGTCAAATCTCTTCATTTTACATATGGAGGAAAATGAGATCCAGAAAGATTTAGTATCTTGCCAAAGGTTACAAAGGTAGTAAGGGACAATTAAAATTAAAATGGGGATACCCAGAGTTCCTAATACTGCCCCATGTCATCATGCAGACTAAACGTAAATACTGTTCCACACCATAACAACTTAAATATTTGTAGACAGCTATGAACACCCTTCTTCTTCATCCTCACCCCCACTGCCCCCCCAAAAAAAAGATAAAAAAGAAAGAAAAACCAAAGTCCTTCTCTAGATTTTCAGAGGTTCTGGGTTAATTTAAAAGGATTTATGCCCATAAATGCTCATGGGTTAAACACTGAATAAAACGAGTCCTATAGTCAACTGCATCTGAATTCCATGGATCTTTGTATGTCTAGGAAATTTTCCCTCTTTTTCCTCTATTCTAACCTCAAACCCTGGTTTCTGCCTTTGAGGTTTGCTGAGTATAGAATTTTTTTTTTTTATGTTGGAAAATGCCCATGAAAGCCAATTCCAAAAACTTCCTTCTTATAGATAAGAAAGAAAACTGAAAAAGACAATCTCTGTTGTGGGAGTGGGGAGTGGCCTATGCTGTGTATTAGGGAAGGAGCAAAGCCCTATTAGCTGAACTTTCTTGAAATTTCCCCCCAATACATCAGAAATTTGCACAGCTTGAATTTTCTTTCCAAAATCTGAGGGCATCTATGTAGGTCACATATTCAATGCAGAATCTGTTATTCTGTCTTTATTTAGGCAGATCATTCCCACTTGCTGCAGCCTCCCTGCGCCCCCCCCCCCATTCTCCCCTGCCAATTCTGATAAAGTAGAAAATCCCGTCTGTGGAAGCATCTGTTTCAAGCCTTCTAGCTCCCTAGAGCAGAAGCATTCAAGGTTGCCTCAGGTGACAGACACATAGCATTGAAAGACAGACAGACTGGCAGACAGACAGAGACACAGACAAGATAGAGACAGAGAGACAGAGAGAAAGACACAGAGACACAGACACAGAGAGACAGACAGAGACAGAAAGAAAGAGACAGACAGGCAGAGACAAAGAAGGAGACAGAGAGACAGAGACTTTTTAAATCCCTCCCTTCAATCATTTTGAATGAAAAAGTTTTAAAAAAACACTTTTTTTGCTGGGCAATGAGGGTTAAATGACTTGTCCAGGGTCACACAGCTAGTAACTGTCAAGTGTTCTGGGGCTGGATTTGAACTCAGGTCCTCCTGAATCCAGGGCCAGTGCTTTATCCACTGTGCTGCCTAGCTGTCCAAAAAACCCACAAACTTAAAAAAAAAAAAAACCTGTGTATATCAAGATTCTTTGTAAATTAAACATGGAAATAAAAACCAAAAGAATGAAGGAAGGAATGAGAGGGAAAGAGGGAGGAAGAAAGGAAAGGAAGAAAGGAAGGAAGAGAGAAAAAGAAAGAAAGCAAACTTTTACAAACGTGAACATTGATTACCATATAACAGGTTTTATACCCTGTAAATTTCAGATTTGCAATACCATACTGGGCTCCCAAGCAATAATTAAGGGACTAAAACATTTTGTATACAAAAGAGTTTGTATACAACATTTATGGAAAAATGTTGTTCGGTACTGGAATATGCCATGTATATGGATTCAAATCACTTGGGTTTGAGTCCTGCTCTTGTATTTGGTACCTCTGTGATCTTGACAGAAGATTGATGTAAGTCAATTCACATGTTTGAGCCTCAGTGTTCTAATCTCTAAAATGATAGTTGAATAAAATGACCTCATAGATCCCTTCCAACTCAAAAGACATGATCCCAACATCTTCTGAGCCCATAGAACTCAATAGCAGGGGATCTGAAGGAGGTATATGTACAACACTGCTAATGTTGATGTTCCAAGGAATCTCAGGATGGACCTTGGAATTGCAATTCATGGAATTCTTCACAAATAATGTAGTAAAGTGTGCTTCAATGAGTGAAGCCATGCTCCTTTGCTTGCAGAAGCTAAAGCATTGTCCATGATGCCAGGAATGAGATAGAACCCCAGCCAACCTGATATTATTACTATCATCATCCCAAAGAGGAGATGTGGGTAATCTCCCTAATTTCCTTAAAAGACCTGGACCATAGCTCTGGCTTCTAAGCTCTGTATTCTTCTGTTATGACACAGAATGTTGGCATGCAGGCATCCACACTGGAATCCTATTGAACTCAGGACTGTGTCATGAATAAGAAATGGCTAATGAGCTCCCTCTTCAAGATGCTGTCTCATTAACAGCAGGGCTTTGTTAAGGGGAAAATGTTACCATGCATAGGTGAGCCTTAATGTCTCGACCACAAACTCCAACTGAGCAAGGAATACACAAGAATTACCCTATGACTAAAGAATATTAAGTTGAATTCTGGGCAACTGTAACTAAACTTTTTGTACAACTTTCTCCCTTTCCAAATGAAAAGAATCTATACCTAATTCAATGGAAGGAGAGTGATTCACTTATTATTTTCAGGTGCTAGCCAATTCTATTTAGGATCATAAGATTATTAACAGGAAGAGATAGCCAACTCTCTCATGTTGCTCTCAAGATAATGCAATACAAGCTGACGAACCTTTCTGCAGTGACTACAATGTGTCCAACACTGTTCTAAACCCTGGGGGAACAAGGAAAAGACAAATCCGAGCTTTTCCTCTAGGCGTTTCCACTGCCCATTCTACTGGGTGGGAGAGGGAGATTGCATATGAAAATGTAAGTAGAAAGTTTATACAAGATAATAGAACATAAATTTTGAGCTAAAACATCAGAAATAGAGAGGGGAGGAGAGAGGGAAAATGAGTAGCGGGGAGAGAGACACAGAGAGAGAAAATGAGAAAATCTTTAACAAGAGCACCTGATGTTGAACCTACTGGAGATTTTAAACACTGCAAGAGGACATATGTAAAGAAATAAAGGCAGAGTAGGTAGAAAATGACTCCAGAGAACACCAAGAGGTAGGAGACATACAAGATTTACCAAAGAAGAAGAAATGGCAGTGGGATACATCAGCATCGTGAAACCCCTGGGAGTCTATAACCATATGTAGAAAGAAGGAATAATGAAAGGTATTAAACACTACAGAAAGGGCAAAGAAGAGCATTGAAAAAATGTTCAGTGTATTTAAGAGTTAAGAATCATTGGGAATAGGTGGAAAGGGGAATGGGCATGGAGTCGGAATGACTTGGGTTAAAATTCCACCTTTTACACTTACCAGCTGTTTGACTCTGGGCAAGTCATTGAAATAGATAGGACCTCAGGTAACTCCCAAGACTTATCATGTAAGTCATAAATGGGGTGTTATCTGCCTTAATATGGGGAACTCATGAGAGGGTATTACTATGCTATAAGAAAACAATTTCTTTTTTTTTTTTTTTTTTTTTGCGGGGCAATGGGGGTTAAGTGACTTGCCCAGGGTCACACAGATAGTAAGTGTCAAGTGTCTGAGGCCGGATTTGAACTCTGGTACTCCTGAATCCAGGGCCAGTGCTTTATCCACTGCGCCACCTAGCTGCCCCCAAGAAAACAATTTCTAATGTTGGAAACCCAAAGAAAGGTTTGGGGAATAAACTTATGATGACAGCAGGAAATGTGAACTTTCTAATGGGTTTAGCAATTAATAAAGCTACCTTAAATGAATGTTTTCCCTTCTAAAATATTAGAATTTGAGTCTCCATATTTTATACAAAAGGTATTTTGTTCAATCCAACTAACTTTTTAAAAAAATCTATTGTTTCTTTTAACAAACATTCTTGCCATCTCCACATATGGATTTATTTGTGTTGGGAGTTCCCTTTGAGGAAACCCCAAACCCAATGCTGATCAGGAATTGTGGCACTGGGATAATGAGGGTTTGGCTGATTTGTTAAGGGCTATATGACCAGTATGTGGCTTGTAGCCAATGGGCAGCCAGTTCATCTGGACTCAAAGGTCACAACTCTCATCATTAAGCCATTCTGTCTGCAGGCAATGTTTAAAATTTACAAAGCACTGTGTTTTGCATAGGGATGAAGAGATAAAACAAACATCATAAAAACAAAACCATGGCAAAGTCTGTGACCTCCAGAATGGATGGAAGAATTCTCAATGAAATAAAAACAAAAGAAACAGAGAAAATTTAAAAAGAAAAGAAAAGGAAAGAAAAGAAAAAGAATGGCATTGTAGATTTAGAGTTTAAAGGAACATCAGAGTTCATCTAGGACAACTAAATATTATAAGAGGAAACAGAGACCCAATGAACGTAAGTCACATTGTTGTTATTGCTCAGTTGTTTCAGTTGTGTCAGACTCTTCGTGACCCCATTTGGTTTTTTTTTTTGGCAAATATCCTGGAGTGCTTTGCTATTTCTTTCTCCAGTTTATTTCTCAGATGAGGAAACTGAGACAGAGTGAAGTGACTTGCTCAGAGTCATGCAGATAGTAACTGTCTGAGGTAGGGTTTGAACTGAGGTCTTCCTGACTCCAGGCCTGATACCACTGTACCACCTGGCAACCCATTAAGTCATTTGTATAATGTCCTACAGACAAGTAACAAGTAACAGAGAAGGGCTTTGATCCCTCATCGTTAATTCTTTTATCACTTCAAAATTATATTAGGATTATAGAATTGTAAATCTAGTGGAGGGGACCTCTGATTGATTGGTTGCTGTCCTTCATTTTTAAAGAGGACCACAATGACCTCACTGTGTTGGAGTCAAGTATAGTCGGCCTGACTGGGGTTGATCGGTTGGGCACAAAAAGTCCACATGAACATTCAGGGTAGAGATGACTCTAAATTGGTACACCTCACAAATTTTTTGAGCTACTACAATTCTGCTTCATCCATTGAGCATAGTACCTTCATGGGAGGCCATGCCATGCTGGGTGGACTTTTACCAGCATCTCCCATGTCAAGCAATTTCAAAATTCTTCAGAAAGACCCTGAGAGTGTCTTGGTATTGCATCTTCTCACCTCCATGTGAGCCCTTGCCTTGTGTGAGTTCTCAGTGATATAATTTTAGGCAAACATACATGTCACATTTGAACCAATATGGCTAGCCCATCAGAGCTGCAAGCTGCAGTAGAGTTTGAATGTTTGGCAGTTCAAGTCTAGAAAGGACCTCAGTTTACAGTACTTTATTTTGCCAGGTGATCTTCAGAATCATCCTAGGACAATTCAAATGGAAGCGATTTAGTTTCTTGGCATGGCGCTGGTAGACTGTCCAGGTTTCCCAGGCATACTACAATGAGGTCAGCACAAGGGCTCTATAGACCTTAAGTTGGGTAGGCAGTCTAACATCCCTTCTCCCCCATGCTTTCTTTTGGAGCTTCCCAAATACTGGTAATGTGTGCATCAACCTCATTATCAATATGTATATCCCTGGAAAGTATATTGCCAAGGTAAGTGAACTTACCTACAACTTTTGAAACTTTTCCATTTGCTGTATCCAATGTTTCCATGTATGGATGATGTGTTACTGGCTGGTAGAGAACCTCTGTTTTCTTGGTGTTAATTGTTAGGCTAAAATTAACACAAGTAGCAGAGAATTGCATCTCGGCCTCAGAGGTTGCATCGAGTGCACAATCATCTGTGAAGAAAAAGTCAAGCACCAACTCCCCCTCCACTTTAGTCTTGGCTTGTATCCATTTCAAGTGGAATAATTTACTATCAGTGCAGTAGCTGACTTTGATGTCATTTTGGTCCTAGTTGAAGGCACCTGACAACATTGCTGAAAATTTCATGCTAAAAAGCATAAGAACAAGCAGACAACCATGCTTTACTCCATTGGTGACTCAAGTCACCAAGTATATTGTCCATGGTGGGATCACCACCTGCTGTGCTAAACAGGCCATGTCTGAGTGAAACAGAAACATTTTAGGTCACTTTTTCTAGACCCATTCTCACACCAGGAAGTAAGTGCTGTCCTTAAAAAAATAATTCTCAGACACCCAAGTTCTACCAAATTCCACTCCTGCTTCAGTACAATGAGAAGATGACCCTATGTCACATGGTTTATCTTACACATTTTTTTTTCTTTTGAAGAGTGTTTTCTAACTCTCAAATATACCTTCCTCCATTTCACAATGAATTCACTTCTTTCTGTGTCCAGAATTCTCTTCGGACTTACTAGTTAGTTGCATGTTTGTAAACAAACAAAGGTCTGAGTTTGAGTTTATAATCCACAAAAGGCTAAATGTTGCTGTGACTCTGAAATTGATTCAATATTAGAGGATTGTCAAGGAGGGATACTAGGAATTCCAAACTTAAGACCAGGCAGGAATCGACAGTCACCCATGGGGGAATGACGTTCCTGGATTTAATTCAAGATTCTTTCTGTTTGTATCCTGCCGGGATCAGTATTTAACTCCCCACTCAGAGAAAATGAAATCCTGACACACCTGTGGTTCAGATACAGTGAAGAGCTTGAAGGCCTCATCCGCCAGGATCCTGTCTCATTTTAGTCAAAGTGATGCCAACAGACAAGAATCAGGTGCCCCATAGATCTCTAGGTGTTGTAGTAGAGGGGGTGGTTTTAAAATCATTATTGTTCTCAGCTTGCCAAGAGCCCATGCTTGTTTCTAGCCCCCACTAGAATGGAAGAAACTCACAACTCTCACTGAACCTTGACTCTGAGCTTACTTCAAAACAGTCTCTATTTAATGAAAGCTTTAAAAACATCACTCATGTATCCAGTGAGAGCAGAGGAATGGGCTCAGTTCTGCAGACTGCAATGGTTCTTTATGAACCTGTGCATCCATTTACTAAATTATCTTTTGTCTCAGCACATGAAAACCCAGTGGACAACAAGAACTAATGGAACTTGAGAGGGGCGGGGACAGAGAGGGACAGAGAAACAGAGACAGAGAGACAAAGACCAAGAGAGACAGAGACACATAGAGAGAACACACACACACACACACACACACACACACACACAGAAATATTCTCTCCTTTATTAAAGCTCAATATTTTGACACTTACAGATAAAGAATACTGTCCTTGGGACAGCTAGGTGGCACAATGGATAGAGCATCAGCCTTGGATTCAAAAGGACCTGAGTTTAAGTCTGGTCTCAAAAACTTGACACTAACTAGCTGTGTGACCCTGGGCAAGTCACTTAACCCCAATTGCCTCACAAAAAAAGAATACTGTTATTTCCAAGCATCATTCCAATTCGATATGGCAATGTTTACTAAATAATAATGGAGGTACTAGACCTCTGGACTTAATGTCAGGAAGTAGTGGGATCAGATACCCACATAGAAAATTTTTTTTCTTTTTTTGGTTAGGCAATTGGGATTAAGTGACTTGTCCAAGGTCACACAGCTAGTAATCATTAAGTGTTTGAGTCCGGATTTGAACTCAGGTCCTCCTGAATCCAGGGCCAGTGCTCCATCCACAGCACCACCTAGCTGCCCCCACATAGAAATTTAATAGTTGTGTGACTACGGGCCTGTCATATGCTCTAAATTTCCTTATATGTAAAGTAAGAGGTTTGAGCTTGATGACTTTTTGTTGAGACCCTTCTCCCTCTTCTGCCTCAAAAAGGATGTATATAGATCAGAATATATTAATATACATTAATAAAATATATATTTTATAATATTTCTCATGCATGATAAAACTAAAGTGAACTACGGAAATGTTTATTATATTATACTAATGTTTAGTCACTTCAGTCCTGTCTGACTCTTCATGAGCCTGTTTTGGGGTTTTCTAGATAAAGATCCTGGAGTGATTTGCCATTTCCTTCTCCAGCTCATTTTCCAGATGAGGAAAATGAGACAAATGGAGTTAAGGGACTTGCCCAGGGTTACACAGCTAGTAATTGTCTGAGCTCAGATTTGAACTCAGGAAGGTGAGTCTTCCTGACTCTAGGCCTGGCACTCTATCCACTGTACCACCTAACAGCCCCCATACTATACTAATAGATAAACACCCACATATTCCTACAACTAATGTCACCTTAGTTTTCTCATCTGTAAATTAGAACTTTATTAGAAAGGAATTGTTCTTAAATATATGGTCCTTCTGTCTGATCAAAAAGTTAGGCTAAGAGAGAAAAAATACCTTGAACCACATGGGTCATTCCCACATCTGGTATGTAACATTTGATTACATTATTCCATGTCTATCATTGAATCATAAAATTGTCTTATCTCATAGACCATCGACTCTAACCTGAACACGAATTCCTTTTATGCCATCTCGAGGAAGTCTATATGCAGTTTAATTATTGTTTCCAGTGACGTAATATGTGTACAACACTTTCCAAAACTTATTGTATTGAGGATGGCAATATGTCTTGTTAGTGTCATATATCTATCCTCTAGGAATATAAACCAATCTTAGAACAGGTGTGTTGGAGAAGGAGAAGAAGGTAGATCTTTAGGAGACAGAAAAGTAGAACAATTGTTGCAGCCTTGTGCCAGGAATGAGGAAGACGAATTAAAATTTGGCCTCAGATAGTTACGAGCCATGTCACAAGTCACTTAAACTGTATTTGCCTCAGTTTCCATATCTTTGAAGTGATGCCAATAACAGCACCTAGCTCACAGCGTTATTATAAAGATCAAATTTGCAAAGGACTTAGCAGAGTCCCTCACACTTTGTAGGTACTATATCAATGTCTATTATCTCCCTCCTACCTTTTAGGAATCAAGAAGAATACACATGCTCACTGAGAGAGCTATACTCCTTGAAGATGAGATACTGAAA
Organism: Dromiciops gliroides; assembly: GCF_019393635.1. Taxonomy (NCBI): domain Eukaryota; kingdom Metazoa; phylum Chordata; class Mammalia; order Microbiotheria; family Microbiotheriidae; genus Dromiciops; species Dromiciops gliroides. The sequence continues at coordinate 686,546,647 of NC_057862.1, forward strand.
AATAACCATGTCTCATATGAAAATAAGATTTAACAAGTGCCTTTTATTCCTGATATTATCTGAATCCAAGATGGTGGAACCATCATCATTTATGGAATTGTCAAAAATCATCATACTCTACATGCTAAATTCTAAAGAAATACATTTGTGAACTAATAGGAAAATGGAAAATGACTCTGAGGCTATCCAGTCCAATCCCCTTTATTTTATGGAGGGGGAAAGTGAGGCCGAACCGGTGAAGTGAAGCGACTTGCTCTGAGGCACACAGGCAGTAGAGGAAGCTTTCAGAGGCATTCCTCTGACATCCAGGCCAACACTTCCCATGGGGCTGTGCCCTGTGGGCGCTTCAAATAGCTTGGTTGAATGCTCCACTTTTCAGGTTCTGAATGAATAGTTAGAAAGATAAATTTCTAACAAGAAGTAGGAGGTGAGAGAGCGGGAGGAGGAGGAAGATAACAGGATAATGACTTGTTCTTATACCATTTTTGTCTCTCCCCCACCAAAGCAAAGAGGAGATGAATAATATTCATATGATTATTAATAGCAGTTCATATTTCATCACCTTTTAAAATGTGCAGAGTTCTTTACACATATTAGTTCATCAGATCAATCAACAAGGTAAGGCACAAAGCATTTATTAAATGCTTACTATGGACCAGTTACTGCCTTAAGATGAAGATAAAAAGAAGTGAAAATTCTCTACCCTCAAAAATCTCACAGTCTAACAGAAGAGGTAATCTAATAATACTAGTGAACATTTATAGAGGGAAACTAGATAGCGCATTGAATATAGTACCAGTCTTGAAGCCAGGAAGACTTACCTTTGCAACTTAAAATCTGGCCTTACATTTACTAGTCGCATGACACTGGGCAAGTCACTTAACTCTGCCTCAGATTCTTCATCTGTAAAATTAATTGGGAAAGGAAATGACAAACTATTCCCAGAATCTTTACCGAGAAAACCCCCAAATGGGGTCACAAAGAGTCAGACATGACTTAAAAGACTGAATAACAACATTTATATAGTGCTTACTACATAGCAAGGGCTTAACAATTATTATCTCATTTTATCCTCACAATAACCATGCAAGGTAAGTGCTATTAGATCCCCATGTTACAGATATCTAACCTGAGGTAAAAAAATGTTTAAGTGGCTAACTGAGAATTATACAACTAGTAAATGTTTGAGGCTGGATTTGAACTTGTTTTCCTGATGCCAGGCCAGGTGTTCTAACCACTACACCACCCAGCTGCCCCTTAAATAGATCAATATACAATATACATACATGTAAACACATGTACATGTACACAGAAACATACACATATACATAGAGGCAGTGATAAACAGAGATAGGTAGAAAGAGAGACAGATAGAGATAAATAGCTATGTAGATAGATGATAGATTATAGACAGATTAGGTAGATAGATATAAATAGATAGATGATAGATAGAATAATAAAATGAAAGATAGATATAAGGGAGGAATCTTGTGAAGCATAAAACAAAGGTCTTACAAAGGGAATTTATAGAAGGCAGATTTGACAGGTCAAATAAAATGGTTCATGGAGTGACAGGTTTGTGAAAACTATTCCTTAGTTCCTTATATTTGAAATTTCCCAGAGTACCTTTTTATCAAATAATCCATGTGTTCTTTTCATATTAGAAAGAACTCAATTTCCGCCTGAGCAAAATGTGGTCAATAGGGGCAGATATCTAGTTACATGATAGATAGAACCAGCAAAAACTCTGAGAAGCAGAGATAGATTGGACAATGACCATGAATAAAAAGTCCACTTTTCAGAATTAAAGCTAAAATGAAAGTATTGTTGATTCTTGAGTTTCAGAAAGAATGAATAAGTTGACTCCATACTTTCCAAAGCACAGGTACAATATCATACATTGTTTCACCTGAAAAAGATGAAGGACCAAAAGTTTCTGACAGGAGGCACTGCGTTGTTAGTCATCTGTACAAAAGTCAAAGTAGAAAGTCACTTCAACTCAATGAATACTGATAGGACATTCACTGTGTGCATGGTACCATGCTAGGCATTGAACTTTGACCTTGAAGTTCAGAAAGAACTGGGACCAAATCTCAATGCTGAGTGAATAAGTCAACATAGCCTCTTCTGAACCTCAGTTTTTTCATCTGTGAAATGAAAATAGTAGTAACTGCAGTAATTTTCCTCTAGTGCTGTTGTGGGGGATCAAATGAGATGCTACATATAAAACACTCTGAGAATTTTGAATCCTCACCTATATATTGTCTCACTATTTTATATAGCTGATGTAAAACATGGTCCCTGGTCTCAAGAAACTTTGTTTCTAGTGGGGAAAAAGAAATGAATTCAAAGAAAGGTGATGCACCCTATGACACAAATGCTTTAGAGAGGATCCAAACAGTGTTATGTGAGGTCTGGAGAGAAGAACACACCTGTCAGGGAAAACTAGGGAAGAATTCATCTAGGAGATTTATGTTGGTTTATTTTTAATTGCCCTTTAAATGATAGGGAGGGGGCAGCTAGGTGGCTGGGGCAGCTAGTTGGCACAGTGGATAAAGCACCGACCCTGGATCCAGGAGGACCTGAATTCAAATCTGATCTCAGACACTTGGCACTCACTAACTGTGTGACCTTGGGCAAGTCACTTAACCCATGTTGCCCCACAAAAAACAAACAAATAAGGGATAGGGAGAAATTCCGTTAGGTGGTGTAGAGTGCCAAGCCTGGCATTACGAAGACCTGAGTTTAAATCTGGTCTCAGACACTTAGCAGTTATGTCACCCTGGGCAAGTCACTTAACCCTGTTTGTCTTAGTTTCCTTATCTATAAAATAAGCTATAGAAGGAAATGGCAAACCACTCCAGGATCTTTGCCAAGAAAATCCCAAAGAGGATCATGAAGAGTTTTACACAACTGAAATGACTGAAGAACAAGATGAAGAAATTCACAAGGCAAAGAAAAGGCCAGGGTAGGGTGGTGGTGGCATTCTATGCATAGGGAACAGTGTGAACAAAGGCATGGAATAGGGAAAGTTAAGAGAGTAATAATATACTCTATTCAAATAATTTCACTCATGGTATAGTCCATCCATGGAAATAGGCCACACCTGATCCATACATGCTCATCCTATGGGACTACGTCTTTCACAGGAGGTAGGATCACAATGCTGGGTGCCTTCCTTATTTTCTGTTTCCAAAGATGATTCAGGAAGAGTACTTAGAGTTGTCTCTTGGTTATTATTCAACCTTGCCATGCCCACATCTTGTAGTTTGAACATTTTTATTGGTATCCTAATTATGATGACCTCTCATAGAGAGAACATATACATAAACATAAATAAAGGGTAGAAGGCAAAATCTGGGATAGGAGCCATTTTATGTGGTGTAAAAATATCTCTTCGAGTTGATCATCCAGTCCCACTTGGTTATATTCTATAAGGGTACCTCAATATCTGTGAAGGTAATATGGTTCTATTTTATATGTTTCTACTTATTAGAGAATTGTCCCTTCCAAAAAGGCTGCATTTTCCCCAAGTTCCAACAAGGCATTCAAGTTTATTGATTGTGTCCTTGTTCTGTCCTCTGAAGACAAGAACAGACTGGATCCTTCTGTCATATCCTGGCCCTGCCACTTGCTAGACTTTTGATTTTAGATAAATCACTTTTCTTATCTGGGCCTTCCAAAGGAAAAGTTTGGGATACATGTTCTTTAAAGTCCTTATAATTCTAACATTCTGCATTTTAAGGTCTCATTCAAGTCTGACATCTGATATTCTAAGTTCCCTCCTGGATCTGATATTTGATGTGCTAAGATCCAACTCAGTTTTAACCTTCCATGTTCTGAGTTCCCTTGCACCCAAACAATTTGTGTTCTACGCTCTGACGTTATGTTTTACGCACCCTTTCAGTTGGAACATTTTGTGTTTTAAGTTTCTGCCCGGTTTTAGCTTTCTATGTTCTAAGGTCCCTATGAATTGGAACATTCTGAGATTTGTGTTTGTTTTTTAAGGTAGTACAATGGTCATATACTCTTGGATCACTGCTTTGTTGTGATACACACATTTTGGGTAACCCTGAATGGCATAGCTCATAGTTTCATTGTTCTGACAAAAGGTAATCCATTGGAAAGGGAAACAGCAAAAAACTTCAGTATATTTGCCAAGAAAACCCCACTGACAGTGAAAGACCTGCTGTGCTATGTTCCATGGGGGTCACAAAGAATTGGACATGACTGGATGTAGATAGAGGAGTAGACCTGGACTTGGGAGTACTTGATTTCAAATCTTGCCTCGGATACTTACCACCTGTATGACCCATGGCAATTCTCTGAACCCCTACCTGCCTCAGTTTCCTCATATATAATCTGGGGGCAAAAAAGCACCTAACTTTTAGGGTTATTGTGTAGCTAAATGGGATGGTGGATAGAGTGCCAGGGCTACAGTCAGGAAGACATCTTTTTCAGTTGAAATCTGTCCTCAGATACTTAATAGCTGTGTGACCCTGGGCAAGTCTCTTAATCCTGTTTTCCTCAGTTACCTCATCTGTAAAATGGACTTGAAAAGGAAATGTCAAAGGGCTCCAGTATCTTTGCCAAGAAAACCCCAAATGGGGTCACAAAGAGTTGAACATCACTGAAATGACTGAAGAACCTCAGCTAAAATGAGATAATGCTTGTAAAGTGCTTTGCAAATCTTAAAGTTCTATATAAATATTAGACATAACTTGTATTATTATGATCATTATATCATCATCATCAACTTTAACTTTCCATATTTTTATATTATAAAATTCTATGGGCAGATAGATGGTGCAGTGGATAAAGCACCAGCCCTGGATTCAGAAGGACCTGAGTTCAAATATGACTTCAGGACACTTGACACTTACTAGCTGTGTGACCCTGGGCAAGTCACTTAACCTTCATTGCCCTGTGAAAGAAAAGAAAAAAGAAAAGAAACATAAAATTCTATTTTTAATGTCCATTCCAGTTTTGATATTCCTAAGTTCCCTATTGATTCGAACATTTTATGTTCTAGGTGTCTTCTAGCTCTGCTATTCTCTCTAAGTTCCCTCCAAACTTTGACATTTTGTATTGTAAAGTACCTCCCATCTCCAGTTTTTTCTGCCCCAAGTGCCCTTCAATATTTGACATATACCCTTCAATATTTGACAAGTGCCCTTAGATCTCATATTTAATATTCCATGGTTCCTCCTGCCTCTGATAGGCAAGATATAAAAACTCCTTCCAGTTCTTGAAGGTTTTGTTCTATGTCTCATTCCAATTCTAACACTTCTTGTTTCCATATTGTAGAATGTTTGTATTTCAGGGGTTTTTAGAAAGACATATCCCATGGATGTAAAAAAAAATAATAATTATAAAAATGCTCTAGCATAAAGAAGATCACCCCAGTAGATAAGAGCTTTCTTTTCTTTTCTTTTTTTTCTTTTTCTTTTTTTGGCAGGGCAATGAGAGTTAAGTGACTTGCCCATGGTCACACAGCTAATAAGTATCAAGTGTCTGAGGCTGGATTTGAACTCAGGTCCTCCTGAATCGGGGCCATTGCCTTATTCACTGCACTATCTAGCTGCCCCCAGGGCCTTTTCTTAGAAAGGTATTTACATAGAGGCTTTCACTATCAGAATAAAACCTATGCAATAGAAACAGTCTCACCAGAAACCATTGAACAAGTTCTTAGTACACAAAATGGACAACCCTGTGCAAACATGTTTTGGAAGAATGGTAATTTATTTTTTAAAAAGTTTTTAAAAATCTTAAAAGCCTTTAATTAAGACCCATCCATCACAAGCAGTCATTTTCTTCTAGGTTGCCAAAAGGTTACTATGCATTTGGGGTATATTGAAATTTCTTCTGATGTTCATATTGACCTGCTAGAAAAAGAAGGGAAAAAATAAGAGCTTGCAAATGACATTCAAGCTCCTTAATTGGTCCCATTAACAACCCCTTCTTCACTCTACAGGACACACAAATGGTACTTCATGGCAAATACAGTGTGGGGTTTGGCTGGAACTCTTCCATTTTGTCTGAAGCCAAGTGTTGAAATCATGTTAGATTAAATCATTGAGCGTACTTGGCCTTCTGGGGTAGGGATGAGAAAATGCATTTTGCCAAGCTTAGCTATTGCGGGTTCAGAGTTGAGAAGCAAATTGAATTCTTTCTGGAAATGAGTGCTATAGAGCAGCTGGTCAAACACAATTTACTTGCTCAGAGAAACAAACCTTAATGATTTCTGGAAAAAAAGACTTACTTGAAAGGGCTATAAGGAATATCAACAGATATTAAGAAACTAAGTTAAGATGAGTTCACTCCAAAGGACAGAGATAGGCAAAATTATATAAATCAGTAGATATTTAAACTTTACTCCAATTGTTTAAGCTCATTCACTGTTTTAAAGACAAATAATACAATACAATTTAGTTATTATTTCTTTTCTGCCTACTAAGTATAAACCTCTGTTCTTGGCACAGAGATAACAAAGACGACATGATACATAATCCCTGCCCTCACTAAGCTTACATTTTATTGGAAGAGGCAGAGGATAAAGAAATAAATCTACTTAGTAATAAGGGAAGAACAAGAACCCATGTCATCTGATATTCCAGCTTTCTTCCCTTCTGTTCTCTTCTGTTCTCTCTTTGTCTCCTCTCCTCTCCTCTCTTTCCTCTCCTCTTCTCCCTTCCCTTCCTCTCTCTCTCTCTCTCTCTCTCTCTATATATATATATATATATATATATATACATATATATATATACACACACACACATATGTATGTGTGTCTTTCTGTCTGCCTCTCTAAACTTTATTAATTTGATCTGAATTTTTGAAGAGGTACAAAAGGAATACCTTCAGAAGGGGGTGAGATGAATAGAAAAGGATAGGTTCCAGCTAGGGACAGCAACTGAGCTGAGCCTTGAAAGGAAGTAGGAATTCTGTGATGTAGATTTAAGTATGGTGTTGTTTTTTGTATTTGTATTTGTTTTGTTTTGTTTGTTAAGCTTCAGAAATAAGAAGCAAGAAGTCAGGAAGATGAGAGATAGAAGGCAACAGAGAGAAAACAGAGCTGGATATACAATGAATAATCCATAATTGCCCAATAAAAATATAACCCCCCAAATAACTAAATATAAATCCAAAGAATAATTCTATTCTAATTCCCAATTTCTTACTAAATAGCTGTGTTACCTTATTCAGGTCAATCCACCTCTTTGGAGCAATTCGGATGTGTTGACTATGGTCTTTCTAGTCCTAAAATTCTCTGAAACAAATCTATCCTTTACATGGTCCCAAGGTATACATATTCAGAGATGTAATGGTCTTTTTAGAAGAATGTAGAAGTGTAGGCATACTGTGTGATTAATAGCAGAATGAATACTCTAGCTGATAATCTTTCAGCACTTATAAGGCATCACATTTGGTCTTCCCAACCTAGGGATATACTAGCCATCTCATGGTACTGGTAAGTACATGGGTTAACCTCTCTTCATTTTCAGTCAGTCCTTTCTTTGAGCACCTCTGTTATAGCCCTTCTTTAATTAATCCTTTACACAACAATTTAATACTATAGGTATTCTAATCTCCAGGTTCAGATGATAAATATGAGAAATTAAAAGACTGAATAGGTCATAAAGGACTGTTAGGTGGCTCAGTGGATAGAGTGCTGGGACTGGAATCAAGAAGATTTGAGTTCACATATGGCCTCAGATATTTACTATCTGTGTGACCTTGGACAAATCTCTTAACCTCTGTTTGCCTTGGAGGAAGTGAGGTGGCTCAGTGGATAGAACACTGGGCCTAAAGCTGAAGTAGGGAAGACCTGAATTCAGATACAGTCTCAGTCACTTACTATCAAGTCACTCAACCCTGGTTGCCTTAATCCACTGGAGCAGAAAATGACAAACCAGCCCAGTACCTTTGCCAAAAAAATTCCATGGACAACATTTGTATCCTATTGTCCACAGGGTCACAAAAAATCAGACAAGACTGAACAACAACAAAGTCTGAGTCTGAGGACCCTATTTCTCTGTTAGATCCATGCCCACCTCACTATCTATGATTCTATGTTGCCACTCTGAAAAAGGGCTTTCTTCAAAAGAACCCTACGAAAAATCGTACAAGCATGACATCATCCCTGTTTTATAAGATAAGGAGATTTCATTGGTATATCAAACTGCCCCAAAGAAAACTCCCTCTGCCACCACAGACAGGCATGCATTTCAGGGATTATCATTTTAGAGATTTGCCTGGACTACCAGGAGATCAGACAACTCTCCCAGGATCACATAGCCGGTGTTTCGTGGGATATAATTTTATCCCAGTTCTTCTTATTATAAGGGCAAATTTCTACCCAAGCTCTTACAACCATTTTAGAGAATGGGAAATAAGAGTCAGAAAGATTAAGGCACATTCCTCATGTCATATAACAAGGAGTCCAAAGTAGGGTTTTATTTTGGTGGCCACTCTCCCCATCCTGTCTTATATCTACTCCAGGCCATGATGCCTTAAAATGAAATAAAGTGAGGAAAGTATGGACTACAATGGGAGGAGAGCCATCACCAAAGATTAGTAGCATTATTTTACAGACCAATAATATTCTTCAGTCTTTAAAAATCTGTTCATCCATTAGTGAAGCAAGCAGTAGACAAGAAACGACACTGCAGTCAATAAAACTAGCTTGTTGTATGAATTATTGGTGAGCCAACTCCATTCGAGCACTGTTTCTGACAGGATACCTACCATTTTGAAGAAATGTGCATGAATGCATTCATAACTGCATTTAACTTTTCTGTAGGATAGGCCTGCGTTGTAATACGAAATAAATCGTTTTGATTCCATTTAATTACTCCTACCTTGTGTCATTTGGAGTTTATCTTAACCAAAAGGGAGCATATTTCTTTAACAGTTTTCATAAACTTTGTTGAATTGAATTGCATCTTTTATGAAATTATCCTTCACACTGAGGTGTCTCTCCCTAGACCATTGTTATTGCAACCCACAAAGCTTACTTGTATTGGCTAGCACACCCAAGTTTCATTTGCTGCACCAGGCAGAAAGAAACCCCTGCCTGCCTACTACCACTGTGGTGCTAAAAAGAAAAACTGAACTTGTAAATTCAGCCTCACAATCCACTTGAAGGAAATTGCAGAGCAAAGAACTCAGTGTTGGAAGGAACTCATAAGCCATCTAGTCTCATATGTTGGAATGGAATACCCATTATTGCCCATAATCATATATCTGACCAGCAGTCATACAGACTCTGATTGAACAACAAGGAAAGTTGTCTCACTATCTTTTTGTTTTTTGTTTATTTTTTTTTTTTTAGTGAGGCAATTGGGGTTAAGTGACTTGCCCAGGGTCACACAGCTAGTTAAGTATTAAGTGTCTGAGGCCAGATTTGAACTCAGGTACTCCTGACTCCAGGGCCGGTGCTCTATCCACTGGGCCATCTAGCTGCCCCTCACTAAAGTCCATTCCACCTTGAGACAATTCCCATGGCTAGTCATGTTTTTTTTTTATTCCTTCTTTCTTCTTTCCTTTGTTCCTTACTTCTTTTCTGCTTTCTTTCTTTCCTCCTTTCCTTCCTTCCTTCTTTCTTTCTCTTTCTTTCATTCTCTTTCTTTCTTTCCTTCCTTCCTCTCTTGTTTTCTTCCTTCCTTTCCTCCTTCTTTATTTTTCCCCTTAAAAGCAAATCTAATTTAGCCTCTTTGTAACATTCACTGGGCCCGGTTTTGCCCCTGGGAACTAAACAGAACAAGTCTAATCTCTCTTCCAAATGACAGCCCTTCAGGTTCTTAAAAACAGCTATCTTGTCACAGCTGGGGCTTCTCTTCTCAAGGTTAGAGTTCTTTGTGATCTAGGCTTTTATATCAGGGAACAAGATTTTTTTTTTCCTTAAGAAGATTTAGTCTGAGTATCACTGTCTGTGTCTATCTCTATTTTTTCTTTCTCTCTGTATGTCTCTGTCTCTTTCTCTCCCTGTCTCTCTCCATAACTATAGGAAATGGTGCTATTGTAATACTAAGATATCAATTCAGTTACATAACTTTCTATGAATCAAAAACACAACCCATATCATCCCCTATGTATGACATAGAAGCCCAACAGATAGCTATTGCTGCAAAGCATGCACCTTGGTCAGCCAAGTCCCCTTATAAGTTGCTGGTTATGTAGGGCTGTGGACAAAAAGTGGGTAAAGTTTAGAGCAATCTACCCCCATGTCATCATGATTGTTGGAGATAATTTTCTCATGAGCATGTCTTGTTGATGCCTGACAACCCAAGGCAAGACCAGGAGGAGAATCCATTCTATTATAGAAGACCAGCTTCAACAAGCCTTGATTAAGCACTTATGTGGAAAACATTTATGGAGTTGCAATTACTACAAAAATGAAACATTTCCTATCCTCATGAAGCTTACATTCTAATAGAGGAAAACATTCAGACACATGTAGTTAAATAAAAAAATAAGTAAACAGTAATTTCGGGAAGAAGAATAACACAAGCAACCTAGCAATTTAGGAAAGACCTTCTGTAGAGGGCAAATGTGAGCTAAGCTTTGATGAAAACTTCTTGCTCTAAGTTGTGCATTATGGGAATGTAAGAGACTTATACAAGGTCATACATGTATTAAATAATAGGACTGATATATGAACCTCAGTCATTTCACACTAAATCTGGGCTTTACTACCCCCTGTATCAAAATAGTCAAAAGATAGACCCTCCTTCCAAATAGTATAGGCTTTTGAAAGGCAAATACATACGAACAGATAACTGGAATTTTCTAAAGCTTAAGCAAGGGGTGTATTATGCTCTTTTTTTCTAGCATAGATATGATTGAGTATCTTGGAAGAAAGACACATTATACAGGGTTTGTCATGCAGGCAAATTCAATGAGGCCTGTGGCAATGGATAGAGTACAGTAATTCAGATCAGGAAGATCAGTGTTCAAATTCATCCTCAAATACTTAATAGCTATGTGATTGTAGACAAGTCTCTTAACCTTTGACTCAGTTTCTGTAACTATAAAATGAAGAAAATAATATCTTCATTACAAGGGGAATCAAATGATATCACATTTGTAAAGTTCTTAGCACAGTGCCCAGCAAGCATGTTGTAGGCACTCAATAAATACTCTTCTTCTCTTTCTTTTTATTAATACATATTTTTGTTGCTACAAAATCCTCCTCCTTGTGGCTCAGATTCACCAATATTGGGATTTAAGAGTGTTTCATGTCTGTCATTGCGTCTTCATCACCTATCATAATGCCTGCAACATAGTCATTCATTTTTTTCTTCCATGCCAAACTTTTTATGACCCCTTTGTTATTGCTTTGGCAGAGATATTAGAGTGGTTCGTCATTTCCTTCCCTAGCTCATTTTACAGATAAGGAAACTGAGGCAGGCAAGATTAAATAATTTCCTTAGGGACACACAGCTAGTAAGTTTTGAGGCTACATTTGAACTTAGGAAAATGAGTCTTCCTGACTTTGGACTCATCACACTATTCACTGCACCCCCTAGCGACATGATCAAACCAAGTCAAATCAACAAGGATTTATTAATCATGTTTTATGTCCTAGGCACTCTACACATGGTATGCCCTTATTGATTGGTTGATTGGATTCTCCAGAGACCACAGATGCTTTGCCCTGACTCTGATCTAAAACTCCACAATAAGGCCCAAAAGGCAGGATATCATGATACATGACAGGAAAAGCTGGATTCCTATTGGGCTTCTGATTCTTAATGATGGGATAATGAGCAGATAATTTAACCTTTCTGTACCTTTGTATTTTCATCCATATAATGAGCATGGAAATACTCATAATAATTTTCTCCAGGGATTGTTCAAGAAGATCAAATGAGACAATATGTATAAAGTATTTTTCAGTCCTGAAAATGTCCTATAAAGGTCTGAGATTATCAATAAACCATGAGTCAACTTCCCGTGGAAATTGACTGTGGTCATTTGAGGTTCTCATAACACTCCTAAAAGAAATGGGACATGTAAATGGCCAATGGTTCCAACAAAACGTAATTTAAGTTTTCTTACAGCAATCTATCTAAGAATGATAGAAATTTCTAAAATTAAAAACAAATCTCTAACACAAGCAATGTTTGCAGAAATCAATTGTCTTGCTTGAACTGGCATCGATCAAAACCCTTATGTACCAGAAGGTTCTCTAACCTTTTGATTTGTTCTCAGTTATAATGTTGCACTGAAACCACAATATTGATCTCCTCGCCTGAACCCCCATCAAATATATGAAACCTACAGCCTCTGATATTACTTGCACTGGATTCTACTCTTTGGGTTCATGGTGGAGAGGGAGGTTGGGGTGTCATTCCACTTGTCTCCAAAATTTGAATTATTTTTTTTTCAATGTTCCCCCTCTTCTTCTTTCTCCTTCAAAGAAGACTCTGCAATAATTATGGATTTCCACATAACCCAAAGTCTATTTTAGAGTGAGGAAAATATGCATTGACACTCTAGGATGACACCGATGATCAGACTGGGGTAGGAATCTGATGCAGATTTTAGTTAGTTTTATTTCATTTCCCAACTTAGGACAGAAAGAAAGATAGACACATGGGGAGAGCCAGAGACAGAAAGACCAGGAGACAGAAAGAGATACAGATATAGACACAGAAGAGGCAGACAGACACACAGAGAGACAGAGAGAGGAAGAAAAAGACCAAGGCACAGATACAGAAAAGAGAGACAGAGACACATAGAGAGAGGGATAGAGAGAGGGGAATGGGAGAAAGACAGCGACACAGACAAACAGAGAGAGAGACAGAGAGACACAGAGACACAGAGAGAGAGAGACAGAGAGAAACAGAGACAGAGGGAATAAAGATATACAGGGGCAGGTAGTTGGCACAGTGGATAGAGCTCTGGTTCTGGAGTCAGGACGACCTGAATTCAAATCCAGCCTCAGACACTTGACATTTCATAGCTATGTGCCTGTGGGCAAGTCACTTAACCCATATTGCCTGGACAAAAAAAAAGTAGAAAAAGGGGCAGCTAGATGGCGCGGTGGATAGAGCACCGGCCCTGGAGTCAGGAGTACCTGAGTTCAAATCCGGCCTCAGACACTTAACACTTATTAGCTGTGTGACCCTGGGCAAGTCACTTAACCCCAATTGCCTCACTAAAAAAAAAAAAAAAAGTAGAAAAGAAAGAAAGGAAGGAAGGAAGGAAGGAAGGAAGGAAGGAAGGAAGGAAGGAAGGAAGGAAGAAAGAAAGGAAGAAAGAAAGAAAGGAAGAAAGAAAGAAAGAAAGAAAGAAAGAAAGAAAGAAAGAAAGAAAGAAAGAAAGAAAGAAAGAAAGAAAGAAAGAAAGAAAGAAAGAAAGAAAGAAAGAAGGAAGGAAACCTTTATAACAAAATACGGGGATCTTAATTAAAAAAAAAAAAAGAATGGTCTCTGGAAATCATAATGGCCTCTATAGGTAAAATAAGAAATAGGTCAAATTAAAAAGTTTTCTTGGGGTCAGAATGTGTAAAGCCTTGAATGCCAGGAAAGAGAACTAAAACATTATTGATACCTAGAATTCACACAGGTCTTAAGATCCACAAAGTATTTTACACATTTCATCTTATGTGATCTTAAATATAAGATTTACCCTAATTTTATAGATTAGGAAACTAAAGCTAAGGGAAGATAAATGTCCTAAGGATAACTGTCTGAGGCAGGATTCAAACTTATGAAACCAAGTCCAGCGATCTCTTCCCTATTTGTTGCCTTATATGGTATTAAACAATCTAGAATCATATCATAGACAGAGATGGAAGGGATCTTCAGAGTCCTCTAATTCAAGGCTACCTTATGCCAGATGAAGGGGAAATTTGCTTAAAGTCACATGATTAGTTCTATAGCAGTGCTGAGATTTTCCCTAAATTCTTATGATGGTAAATCTATGTTTTTCCATTCCATCTTGCTACCTCTAAGCATCACATCCTGAAGGCAATCAGGATATGATGTTCTTTGTAGAAGAAACCTTCCTGTACTTATGTATTTCAATAAATCTGGGGACTCATTAATCTTCTATTCCTTTCGATCATGTTAATAATAAAATCTATGTGGGCTTTCCAACCTATGTGATCCTTATTTATGTCCCCCATAAACCCTCCATGTTCAAAAACTCAATTGCCTGGGGTCCTTCTCTGTGAATTTTAGCATTAGGTGGGTACCAGTGAAGCATGCAAGCTGTCCATCTGCTATCCTTCACTCTTGTTACATTGCAGGTCCATCTGCTTTCTCTTCTCCATATCTCTTGGATGATATCTTTTCTTTCATTTCTTGTGGACTACTTTTCATTGGTAATATTCAGCGGATTATTTTCACCCACTATCCATTTTTCCATTGCCCTTTGAGTGACCTGCAGTTTTGAATCTTTACAAAGTATAGTCCTCACCAAGAATTCAACTCATCAGGATCCTTCGTTTATATTTTAAAATGTAATGAAACTGGGTTATCACCTGAAGATACAACTTTATAACAAGTTAAGCCATATTATAAGGTCCATTCAACATCTAATATTCTATGAACCATGAAGTGATTCTCCTCTGAGGATAAAGATATTTATAGCTAGTACAGAAATGATGGATAGGAGAAAAATCAAGTTATTTTTAAAATAGGTATTCAGAATTATATCAGAATTGTCAGAGTTGGAGAAACAACTTTATGCATCATTTCCCAAACTATTTTCTGGGAAACACTGGTGTCGCATGCAAGATGAACAAAGGTTAAGTGAGAATATTCTGATGTGAGAAATATTATTCCTATGAAAGATAACATTTGAAATTATATAGTTGTGAATTAATACAAATCTCTTAGTTGTTATGAGAATAGGCTTCATCTCATTCCCAAGATGTATGAAAAATATTCCAGGCCACTAGTTTCCTTGATCAACATTAAGAAATTATTTCCATACATTCTTAGTACCAAAGATTTCCATGGCCAAATTAAAGGATGAGAGGAAATGTTGACCTAATATAATCATTATTTTCATAAGTAAAATGGGTTATATGGGGTTTTTATGTGAAAAAGGCTATTCTGAAATAATAGAATAATAGGAAAAGGAAGGGAAGTGAGGCAAAATAAAAGAGACAATAAAAGAAAAGAAAAACGAAAGAACAATACTTTTTAAGGTGTTTCTTTAGAAAAGCCATTCATGGGGCAGCTGGGTGGCACAGTGGATAAAGCACTAGCCTTAGATTCAGGAGCACCTGAGTTCAAATCCAGCCTCAGACACTTGACACTTACTATCTGTGTGACTCTGGACAAGTCATTTAACCCTCATTGCCCCACCAAAAAAAAAGAAAAAAGAAAAATAGAAAAGCCATTCATTAAATTCACAGTTGCAAAAGGAATTGGATTGGTCATAGAGTTAGTGGGTTATGCAATTAGGAAAGTCTAATGATACACTGGTTCTCATTGAATAGTGATTGGCCTAGAAGAATACCTGCTACTTATTAGGTAGATCCCTAGAGGGTATAAGTGGGAGGATATTTTTAAAAAGTGCATAGAATGAGAAGGCAGGAGTGGATTTCTTTTTGTATTCAGTGTAGTTAGTCAACTATTATTTATTAAGCACTCCTCATGTGCAATTCATTCTGTTAAGTGCTGGGAATTAAAAAGAAAACAAACAAACACCAAAACACCCTCCACCTTCTCAAAGAATTCACATTTTCATGGGAGAGACAACATTCCAATAAGTGAAGAGATATAAAATGTAGAGTTTGTGGAAGATAATTTGAGTGAAGGGACCAGGACCGAAAGGGCAGGTGACTAGGATAAGACAACTGAAGAAGGTTAAACTTTTACTTAAAGTAAAAAAAAAAAAAACAACACATAAAACTAACTAAAGGTTATTACCATTTTTATGATGAGAGGTATTGAAAATCCATAAGTAGAGAGAAAGAGACACGGCGGCGATGATGTGGTAAGGACAAAAAATGGAATCTCCCAAACAAAAGATCAAAGATCTTTTAGTTGATAGATTCAAGTTACAATGGATGCTGCTACTCGGATTGAATCAAAGGTCATGTTAAATATGATTTTCATTTTCTATAATCATTGAACATACTGGATCCCTTCTTTTTTTTTTCTTTTTTCCCCCTTCAGATGGAATATGTCATTGACTTTTCTTTCTACAGGAGCTTTATATAGGACCCTTTATATGTGTGTGTGTGTGTGCATATATATATAATATGTATACATATATATAATATATATAATATATGTGTATGTATGTATATAATATATAATTATATATAATATAATATATATAATATATATATATATAATATATACCCTTAACAATGTACACCTGTTATATCTCTCTAACTCCTTATAAGCATTCAATTTTATTTTCCCAAACCAAATTTGGTAGTCTAAAAATAATTCAATTTCCAAATAAGTATTTTATTTTATTTTTCTCTTTAGCTCCTTTATGGTTTTCTTGAGATACTATAGAATTTTGTTTTTAAGGAGATATGTGTGTGGGGGGGGGGCTATAGAGTATACCCCCTCCTCATGTCCTATCTTAATATCAGTCTTGACAAATATAGTTGTAGTATGGCAGATTCGACAGAGAAAGCTGTTGGATAATACACAGGATAGAGATCACCCTTAGGAAGGAAGAAGTGTTATTGGTGAGATCAAGAATATTTATGTTAAGAAAATAACAGTAGCAGCTGCAGCAGCAACAAACACCTCTTCCAGTACTAACTAGCTAGATCACCCTTCTGAACCTTACTTTTATCAACTATGAAAAAAAATGTTAATAAAAACTACCTCACAGGGGTCCTGTGAGAAGCAAAGAATCACAGAAGATAATGCACATAAGGTGCTTTTCAGAGCTTAAAGATATACTTGAGGGGCAGCTAGGTGGTGCAGTGGATAAAGCACCAGCCCTGGAGTCAGGAAGACTTGAGTTCAAATCTGGCCTCAGACACTTGACACTTACTAGCGGTGTGAACCTGGGCAAGTCACTTAACCTTCATTGCCTCACCAAAAAACCAAAAAAAGATATATTTGAATGCTTACTTATAATTATAATATTCAAATTATTTTAAGAGTTAGTACTCAAATTATTATGATACTGATTTTTAATCATTCTTTATCTCCACAGAAATTCATTAGTACAGAATTTTTAATGAACTGTCTATAATACGTTCTAGACCACTTTCTCATGCCTTAAGTGATGAGCTACAGTTTTTTTTTTTAAATTACAAGTACAATTAAGATGATTCTCTTGCCCTCTGTCTCCGGCCAGATGCATTACTTAAATGTTATATCCCAATGGTCATCTGCTATTTTCTTATCTTCATTTACACCCT
Source organism: Dromiciops gliroides (assembly GCF_019393635.1). Taxonomy (NCBI): domain Eukaryota; kingdom Metazoa; phylum Chordata; class Mammalia; order Microbiotheria; family Microbiotheriidae; genus Dromiciops; species Dromiciops gliroides. The sequence goes on from NC_057862.1 coordinate 686,564,006, forward strand.
CAAGAATATTTTATGCTTCTTAGCCAGGTAAATCTATCACACCCCTCCACATATACCATATGTTTATTTTATGAATTGCTATTAAATTGTAAATATGTTTTTATGAATATAAACAAACATATATATACATTTCTATACATATAATAGAACACATGCGTATGAATTTTTAGTTGTTTTTCAATTGTGTCTGATTTTTTTGGCAAAGATACTGGAGTGGTTTGCCATTTCCTTCTCCAACTCATTTTACAGATAAGGGATCTGAGGCAAATAGCATTAAGTGACTTTCCCAGGGTCACACAGCTAAGGAGTATCTGAGGCCAGATTTGAATTCAGGAAGATAAATCTTCCTGACTCCAGGTCCTATATTCTATCCATCCTGCCCACCTAACTGCCCTGCAAATGAATATGGACGCATTCATGTAAACACATTACCTCACATTTATCACTATATCAACTAATATGTACATATGTTTGTATATATACACCCATGCATATATTTATTTATTTGTTTCTTTGTTTTGTCTATCTCTGAGGAAATAAGCACCCTATACTTCTGTGAAGAGGAATGAGCATTCACTGCTAACTTTTAAAATGTATTTATATTGGTTACATATGTGAAACAAATGATTCTATCCAAATCCATCCTAACTGGGTTTCTCTTTAAAGTAGCTTTTTGGTTCAGATGCTAATAAGAAGAGGGGAAGGGATTAAGCAAGTAAATAGTGTCTACTATGTTCTAGGCACTAGGCTAAGTGTTCTTCATAAATATTTTTTCCTTTGATACTTCCAACAACTCTGTGGGGTAGATGCTACTATTATCCCCATTTTACAGATGAGGAAATTGAAGGAAACAGAAGTTAAGGGACTTGCCAAGTGAATGTCTAAAGTAGAATTTGTACTCAGGTCTACGTGGTTCCTAACTCTATCCACTATGCCACCAGTTGTCTCAAACCCTTATTAATGGTTTTATGTAAGTGCTCACAAAGTATGTCCAATCATTTGTTGATTTAGAGTAACAGTCTAGTATAATTTTCCCTTAAAGAATCTAGAACAACCTTTTACTCATAGATTATTTGCTTAAGCGCTCAATAATCTTATTTTTCCTGAAAGGTTCCAGAACCTTTCCCAGTGTAGAAATGTGCTGTATTTTCCCCATTCTCTTCTGGTACCATTCTTATAAATGGGAGTCATTTGTAAAGACAGCTTACACTTGTTGGCTAACAGTCACAAAATTCTACCTTTGAATCCTTTCATAACTCTGGGCTGGATGCCATCTGGTTCTAATGATTTATCTGCTTCTAGTTTATGAATTACCAATGCATTTACCACTATTCAGACCTGTCTCATGCAACAGACAATTTTGCAGTACAAATTTCCCTGAGGTTTTCCTCAGGAAGGGGAAGCAAATCATTTATTTCATCTTTCTGCTCCTGTCTTCTCCTCCCCAAAGGAGGGTCTCTGTCTCCTTACCATTTGATTGAGCAGTCCAGATGATTCTCTCCCCAGCTTTTTGACTTTCTAGTATTCCATAACCTCACCTTTCTCAGTGACTTTGAAGTCCATACCAAGACCACTGATCACAGATCAAAGATGTCAGGATGTCTGAGCTGGGTTGGGGGCTTAAGAAATTTATAGGTTTCCCTTTAATCACCATACTCTGTGATTTCCCAAGTCTCTAATCTTGGAAAATTTATTTTTAAAGAAACCTTTTCACTGTTATATCATTTTTCATTTTAGCAGTCATAAAGCTAACATTTTTAAAAGTTTCTTATTCCTCATCTGTGATATACTTTTTTAAGGCTTTCAATAAAATGACTATAAACAGTTGTTTTAATTTGGGTGTTTTACTTGCTTAAAAAATAGTATCATCACCTTTTTCCTTTAATGAACATGACTATTTTGCTATGGATTTTTTTCTTCTTTCCCCCAACCTTTCCCTCCTGTCTTCAAATGAAGCTCCCAAATGACTGATTCTGTGACTGCCTTCTTTGTATAGTCACTATGCTAGGCACTGGTGATATAAAGACAAAAAATAAAGAATTATTTCAAGCAGAATATAGTTTATCAAGGAAGATGGCACTAAAATAAATCCAAAGTCAACTCAAGTTAATTTTTGTAGGAAGGGTTGGGCATTAGAATGAGTCTCATGTATGACTTGGCACTTAAGCTGATCCCTGAAGGAAGCTAGAAATTCTAAAAGGCAGAAGAGGGGGTACATTCCAGCTATGGCTCACAGCCGGTGCAAAGCCTCAGAGACAGAAAATGTAATGTTTTATATGGGGATTTGATTTGCAAAGTAGCTGAATTTAGACTTGATATGAAGGGGTGGGGGGATTTGCAGGAATCACCAATATCCAAAATTAGAATGGTCTGCTTTTGGAAACAGGAGATCTTAGGCTACATGATCAAAAGATCACAAGATCATGGAATTTGACATTGAGAAGGAACTTGACAGACCCTCTAAGCCAACTACTACAGAAAAGAAATGTCTACTGTAATATAACACCAAAGGGCTCAAACAACACCTTTTTGAAGAGTGGGCCCACACTAGTCTAGTGTAGTTTACAATGGATTTTTTTTCAGCTATAAGTTCTGTTAGATCATTGTCCCTTCTACCTCCAAGATTCAATGATTCCCCGCCTCTATATTTGCCTGAAGGATGAGTTAAATCATTACAGTTTCTGCTTCTAAAACACTCTGAGGCTTGTGAATTGTTCTGCTCCCTATCTTCTGATGTATGTATAGCTCATTTCTGATTACCTGGCCCATTTTACAAAAGAGGTACCTTAGGACTAAAAAAGATTAAGTGACGCATTCATTGTCAATTAATGTGGGATATGTGGCACAATCTGCATCCAAATTCATGTCTTCCAAGGAGTTTTTTTTTGGATTGTTTTGTACTGGGTCTAATGCATGAACTGGCCTGTCAGCTAAGATCACTGGTGAGAGAAGTGAATTTTCAAGTCATCTCAAGTGAAGGAAGTCTTTCTTAGTATCCCCAATTAAAAGAGCCTTCCTTTGAAAGGTTAGTTCCAAACTACTTTGTATGTTTATTTGAACACCCTTTACAGGCACATACATCTCTTCACTCCCATCAGAATATAAATCTCTTTTTGAAGGCAGACTGTTTTAGTTTTCTGTTCGGCCAGAATTTAGCATAGTGTCTTGGAAATAAAAGTGGGTAACAAATACTTCCCTAAAATAAAACAGAACAAAAACAACAAAAGTCCTAACTCTGTTTAATAATCAATGCTGTTAGTACTGCTATCCCAGTTACATTATTCAATCCAACAGAATTCTCTCTCAGGGGGTCTTAACTTTGTTTATGTCCTAGATTCCTTGGGTGCCTGGTAAAGGCAACAAAACACTTTCTCAAAATAATACACTTAAATATATAAAATAAAATATGTAGAATTATAAAGAAAAATCATCATATTGAAATACCATTGTAAACATATATGCATGTGTGTATTTATTTGTTTCTTTATTTAAAGTCATAGCCCTTAGATTGAGAACTCTGGCTATATCACATTTATCAGTATGCAGATCTGTGGCTGTTCTGTCTAGTAAGACATCTATCTATGTATTTCTCTATGTATCTATGTATCTATCTATCATCTATCTATCTATGCATCTACCTATCTTTCTTTTTGTCTATATATATATACATATATACAAATGTATATACACATAATATATTTAAAACAATATATTGCTTTGAACTATATGCACATATGTGTATACATATATGTATATAAATGCATATGCATATGCATATATACATAAAGAGATATATCATTAAACAGAAATATATCACCTCTCTAAAGTTCAAATTATAGAATTTCTTAATTATTGCCTTTTTCTACTTGTGGGTGGGTGGGTGGGTGTCACAAATTAAAGGCTTGGTTACCCTTGCTAAAATAAACTAGATAAACTGGATAAACTGTGGATGTTTTGAACTAGGCAAAAAACATCTCCTAGCAGATTGTTTCCAATAAATTACATGCAGATTTCTTCTCAAAAACAGGAGCATATATTTATTGAACATACATGATTAAAATAGACACTGATTAGTATAAGGAAATTATAGACGGGCTAAATATGTCAATCTACCAGATAACACATTTTCATGGAGAATTATTTTCAGTAAGATCTAGAAAAAAATCTCACAAGGAGGTAAAAGGATATGATTTTCCCAAATTATTATTGACTTTGAGATACAAAATCCTGGTGGCGCCAATTCTGGAAACTTACCCAAGAAGAAAATGGTGTGGTGGAAAGATTACTGATTATTCAGGGCAGCTAGGTGGCACAAGGGATAGAGCACCGGTGCTGGAGTCAGGACTACCTGAGTTCAAATCCAGACTCAGACACTTAACACTTACTAGCTGTGTGTCCCTGGGTAAGTCACTTAACCCCAAGTGCCTCACTAAAATATATATATATATATATATATATATATATATATATATATATATTGATTATAAAGAATCTGGGTTGTGGTGCAGTGGATAGAGCATCAGCCCTGGATTCAGGAGGACCTAAGTTCAAATCTGACTTCAGACCCTTGATACTTACTAGCTGTGTAACCCTGGCAAAGTCACTTAACCCCAATTGCCTCACAAAAAAAAAAAAAAAGAATCTGGATTCAAATACCAATTTTAATTTAATTTAATACTATTTAATACCAATTAACTCTGACTGGTATAAGTCATTTAAACTCCTAAAGTGTCCACTTCTTAATCTGTAAAACAGCAGCATTTGACTAGCTGGCTTCTGAGTTCCCTTTCAATTGCAGAATTATGACCCTAAAACCTCATTTTGCTACAAAACTATCACAAATACTAAAAAAAGACACAATAAAATTCACTTTTAGGGCTGACAAATAGTCCATTCCCCACAGGGTCAATGTTGTCAAAGGAGGTCTTTCTCTTCTTCTCTAGTTGTAAATCTTCATGACTATTACCAACTATTGTGCATCCCACCCAAGTTCACAATCTGTGATGTCACTAAGGAACAGGGTAAGAAGTTGGGGAGACAGAGGACAAGAAAAAGAAGCAAAACGTTCCTTATCTTCCCTTATCCCAGGTGTAAGAAATCAAGAGCATTTAGTGCTGAATAATCTCTAAAATCCCTTCCAAATCTCAATCTTATGATATGTTATGTTTTTAATTTTTGTTTTTTAAAATTTCTTTTAGTAATCAAATATATCTCTTTGTACTAGCACTTTTTCTTTATCTGTTTACTGTCCTTCTAGATAATATGGTGGTACACATAGGAATTCAGTTTGCATCTTTCTTTCCAACCCAATTCCCCACATATTAATCCCATCAAGAAGCATTTATTGGTATCTATTGTTAGCCAGGCACTGTGTTAGGTTCTGGCAACACAAAATTCTAAACAATCTACTGTCATGATATTTGCATTGTGATACAGCATGTAGAAGTACTGCTTCCAGGGCAGCTAGGTGGCACAGTGAATAAAGAACCGGCCCTGGATTCAGGAAGACCTGAGTTCAAATCTGGCCTCAGACACTTGACACTAGCTGTGTGACCCTGGGCAAGTCACTTAACCCTCATTGCCCGGCAAAAACAAAACAACAAAGAACAAACAAAAAAAGAAGCAATGCTTCCTTTAGTCATACCTATGTTTAAGCAAGTGTTCAATATTTCTGCTAATTTCAGTTAGTATGTGTACAAGTATGTGTTTTTTCTGTGGCAATAAATATAATTCAGTAAACCAATTAATTAACACATTTTTATTATCTTTAATGTCTGAAGTGCTTAAGTACTGTTCAAAATTTTGTTTTTATGCCTATCTCCTATAGAAAACAGATCAGAGAAATTATTTTCATAAAGTCTCCTACAGGAAAAACATAGTGTCAGTTTGTCCCAAGAACAAGCAGGCAGAGTCCCCTTCCAAAGAGGAGCTCAAAGACTTTTTTATGAAGGTATATCAACAGGGTGTTATCAGTTTTTCATTAGTGTGATACAAATCATCTCAAAAGCAAACTCTATCAGAAGAATGTATAAAGTAAAAATCAGTAATAATTTCAACTATAACAAGAACATATAAACTGACAATCAGTTTGATAGTTTGACTTAAAGGAAACAGTATGCGAAGATTATATGATTCCAAACTGGATTTGACAAGGGCAAGGATGACCAGATGCTTTTACAAAAGATGTATTGGGGCAGCTAGGTGGCACAGTGGTAGAGCACTGGCCCTGTAGTCAGGAACACTTGAGTTAAAATCTGGCCAAAGACACTTAACACTTACTAGCTGTGTGACCCTGGGAAAGTCACTTAACCCCAATTGCCTCACTAAAAAGAGAGAGAGAGAGAGAGAGAGAGAGAGAGAGAGAGAGAGAGAGAGAGATGTATTTACTATCCTGGAGAAAGAGGTCAGTAAATAGAGAATTATCTGCTAGCATTTTGAAGTTCGGTTGGAGGGCATTATGATTTTACTAATCCAGGGCTTCATAAAATTATTTTGGATAATAAGGCATCTCCATCAAATGCAGCTCATGCATACATTCATCATAACAGTACTGAGGATACTGGCTTCCTCTAGAGAGAACATAAGTGAACTTTTAGAGTTCTCCTTGCCTATACATCTGGAAGTGAGTTTTCTAATTCAATATAACTAGAGTATTCTTTAGTGTGGCTCTTAAATGAGCTTGAAGAGACTGACTTCAATTCAGTCTGTACTCATTTACTGTGCAGCTAGAATTCAGCAAATGATAAAATAGTTCACCTTATAGCCAAGGAGTTTGTCAGTAAAGTATAATTCTGGGAGTTGAACTTGTGAAAATAGATACCTTGATTTTCTTGAGGTCCCCAATTATTCAGGTAACCAGATCAACTGTTGTATAAGGACTGACATCATTGACTAACACACCGACAATCTATTGTATGACCTAGAGTAAACCTAGCTGGAATATGCAGAGAATCAGTAACTCTGAAGCCAATCAAAGACTTATTTGACAGTAGGATATGTGACTGTGGGTATGGACCTTATCTTCAGAAATTCCTCTACTTTAGTATAACCCCCCCTTTTTTTGGAAGAGATGTCTTTATCAACACACATAATCGAATCTTGAAGTGAACTGCCTATCACTAAGAATGACTTCTGATTTGTGGATCAAAGCCCACATCTTGTACCTCTGGACTTCCTCACAAACACACACACACACACACACACACACACACACACACACACACCCCTCCCTTTGGAAATGGGCCTTTCTATGTCTGCCTTTCCTCCAAAGTCCTTACCTGCCATTTGTTTAAACTGTATTATAAACCCACAATACATTGCATGGTGTCTTATTCAGCAATAGCAATAAACTGCATAACATCTGTGATCATGTTAGATTTTTTCCCCTGCTTAATAAAGCTTTTCTTTTAATTCTTACAGGCATTTTCTTTCTCTGGATTCTTTTCCTTTTAGGAATAAGGAGAATTTAAATCTGCCCTTTGTATTCTCTGGTCTTCTGCTTTGGGGAGAGAGAGATCTAAAGAGAATGTTTGCCTAGGTTTACAGACTTGAATTCCTCACAAATTTCTAGAATACAGTGTTTGTTGAGGGCATTTAGTAACAGAGACGGTTAACATTACCATGGTTTCTTTTTCCAAAAAGGACATGTTAAATTACCCTCGTTTTGTACTTTGCCAAAGTTACCAGATTGGTAGATTGAGGAATGCTGAAGGAATATTTTGCTTAATTTTCAGTAACTCTCACAAAGTATAAAATGTTTTGTCTTTAATGTATTCGTTAGTTTTTTGAAAAGATGGAGAGAAGTGGTCTGAAAGAGTAAGTTTAGGCAAATGAAAAACTGAGTGAGTGGTTATCTCCAAGGAGCCCTTATTTAACAACTCCCATGACCAGAATGTAATTTCCTTGAGGACAGTCACTTTTTTGTCTCTGAATCACTAACATCTTGCACAATGTCTGATACATAGTAGATGCTTAATAAAGTCCCGTTGAATAACTGATTGGCACATTGTCAACTACGAAAGTTTCAAATGGGAAAACTGAGGGTCAAAGTCAGATGAGACAAGGAACAACAACTTCCTAATAATTATAATCTATCCAAAATGGAATAGCCTGCCTTGGAATTGAATGGGTTTCTTCTCCCTTGAGAGGTCAAAGTCAAGGATGGATGGATGCATGATGATAATAAGGATAACAACAAGAGAATTTTTGTAACATTTTAAAGAATGCAAATATTTTCCATATGCATTTCTTTTGTTCCACAAAATACTGTGGGAGGTCAGAACTATTATTACCCTTATTTTACATATGAGGAAATGGAGAATGAAAAACTTATAGGGCTTGCTTAGGGTCAAACAGCTGGTAAGTATCTGAAATAAGATTCAAACTCAGGTCTTCATGACTCTAAGTGCAATAGAATAGGCTCTGCTACCTTCCAATCATAGGATGAATAAGTACTTGCAAAAATAGCTGGGGTGTAATAAATTACTGATGCTTATCATATAGAGGGAATTTTATGAGGGGGTAATACATACACACTCATGTATGTATATTTATGTATATATAAGTAGTATATAATGTATATACCTACATATACACAATTATGAGACTACATAGAGAGACCATGTAAAGAGAGGAAGGAGAAGGAAGAGGAGGACAAGGGGAGGAGGAAGAGGAGGAGAAGGAGGAAGAGAAGGAGGATGAGAAGGAGAAGAAGAAAAAGAAGAAGAAGGAGGAGGAGGAGGAGATGATGATGATGAAGACAAAGAAGAAGAAGGAGAAGGAGAAGGAGAAGACAAAGGAGAAGGAGGAGGAGGAGGAGGAGAAGGAGAAGACAAAGGAGAAGGAGAAGAAAAAGAAGACTGAAGGGGGAGGAGGGGGAGGAAGAAAGAGGAGGAGGAAGAGGAAGAGGAAGAGGAGGAGGAGGAGAAGAAAAAGATGCCGAAGATGAAGAAGAAAAGGAGAAGGTGGAGGAAGAGGAGTAACAACAAGAAGAGAGGCAGAAAAAGACAGTCTCTGAGATACCTTCTAATTATGAAATACATATGCTATTCCCAAATCTGACACTTAGTATGGTGGCAGTGGTACTGTTGGTGATATTCCTCTTTCTCTATTAAAATCTGGTAACTGTGAAACATTGAACAGGACCTCCTATCATGACTGTGTCATTTTGAATGCCATTTGTAAATAGCCTATATATGAAAAAACACATACACAAGACTATTGACTTTCCTCAAGTACTTTCAATGAGTCAAGCAAGAAAAAAAATGTTAATAAGAGGTGACACATCAAGCTTGATAAGGAAATAAAGCAGGAAGGTGTAAGACCTCAGCCAATGTTAATTAAGACCAAATAGAATACAGCCTCCAAAGTAAAGGGAGGACCTTTCCTAATCTGCTTCCCTAAATCAGTGGAAGCCATTTCTCACCAAGCAGCCAGGGAGGCTGACCCATTTGACCTGTACATGCTTTAAAGTCATTTATAATGTTCCCTTGGAAATGTAGGACTTGGCTATTCAACAAAGTGCCCATTCAGGCTATTAATATTCACACAATGGGCTCCATCTAAGACATTCATGGGCCAGGATGCTTAATTAGAATACTTTGTTTTCACATAATGCTTTTCATCTAATTAAAAATAATTCTATACCCTATTATCTTTATTACCAATTTTCCAATGTATTAGGAGGCAGAGAAGCAAATAGGAATAAGGAGAGAACTGGCCTAAGTTTCCTTGGGGATATATTTTTAAAATCAGCTCAAGAAAAAGTTTTAAATCAGAGAACTTGGGGTGTGTGGGGGGGGGACAAGATGTATGGACAAAGGCCTAGGAATTAGAAAATAAGTTAAGATTTAACTTTTGCTGTTTCTTCTCTGTGTGAGGCTGAGCAAGTCGCTTAGCTCCCTGGTCTCCCGGATTCCTCACATTCAAAGGATGAGGATTGTTCCAAGAGAGGCTGACAAGTTTCTGCTAGCTATTGAGAAATATACAATCTGAGACGAACTACAAAGTGTGATCAAAATATGACATATGCATCATTGGCAGAAATTAGATGATCTACTCTTAATATCAGCAAGTCACTTGCCTATATCTGTCTCTATCTCTGTCTGTCTCTCTCTGTCTCTCACTGTCTTTCTGTTTCTCTCTCTGTCTCTGTGTCTCTTTATCCTTCTTTTTCTCTCCTTTCACCCTATCCAAAAAAGAGAGCAATAAGTTTTAATAAAGATTATCTTCTATCCATTAACAACATATTCTAATGACTGAGTGATTGGCTATGAGTCCAAGTCACTTGACTTTGTTCTTCTACAAATACTACACTGCTTAATTCCAAATTAGGATTTCGTTCGAGAGGTAACTTTGGTGAACGACTAAGGTTAAGGGGTGAAGGGGAGTGAAGCAGAGAGAGAAGGAGGAAGGGAAGGGGACAAAGAGGGGGGGGAGGGAGGGAGATCATATACATAAGAAAAGAGAAAATACACATAAAAATCCTGTCATTGTGAAATCCTGTCATTGTGAAATCCCTAGTATCTCACAGGAGATAGAAGAATATCATGCAAAAATTAGGATCACGGGCTGGATAACTTTTAAGGTCTTTTCATTTCTATTTCTGTTATGATGATGATCATACTGCAGTAGGTGGCACTGTTTTTGAGCCTGAAGGAACGTAAGACTTAGAAGAGGTGGAAGGGAGAACCAAGTGCAGTCCAGGAATGAGGGAGCACCAAGTGTAACTGACTACAAACACTAACCAGAGAAGTTTTATTTGATCATAGAGGTGTAAAGAATCAATTGTTATTTGAGGTTTTTATGCCTCAGCATGCACTGGCTTGGGGCTCCACAAACCACATGGTGCTCCACCCACTGGTTGTAGCCTTTGCCAGGGCTCTGGCACCTCATGCCATCACCACTCGCCGATGCCTACATGGGCCTGGCAAAATTATAATGATTGGAAGCCTAGTGAGGGCAGTCATGTGACTGTCAGAGCGGCTATCCCATTGGCTGGGGCTGTGTGGGGTGTTTCTAGGTTTGGGGGAGGAGAATTGGGCATTCGAGGTGGAAGCTGGAAAGCGACAGGTGTTCTGCTCCGTATTTTCAGCTGATTTTCAGCTGGTAGTATATTTTCAGTTATTATAATTTCCCTTTCCCCATTTTATTTCCTTTCCCTTGATCCTACTGATCCTGTTTGTGTTTTTTTTTTTTTTAAGTTCGTTCTTGTTAAAATAAATCTTGTTCTATTTTGAGAGAGGTTGCTGGTCTCCTTCCTTGCCCCAATATTGTGGCAAGCTGCTTAGCTAGCACTCCCCAATTAAAAATTGGTCCCCACAGAGGTAATAAGGGAACCACTGGAATTTAATGAGCAGAGAAGTGATATACCTCTCCCCAAACTTTAGTAATATCATTTTGGCAGCTTTGTGGGGAAATGCATTGAAGTCAGCGAGCATTTATTAAGGTCCTACCATGTGTCTGGTACTGTGCTACACCCTTTTGAAGAAAGGAGAAAAGAATCTTGGAGATTAATTTGAGAATATTGCAATAGTCCATAAGTGAACCACATAGATACATGAATATTATAACAGAGGAAGGCATCTGCAATCATGCCATAATCTTTGAAACACATTAGAGTCTTGTCTGTAACATCTAGTGGCCAGGCAGAATAGACAGAATACCCTCAAATCTTAGCCTGTTGACTTGTGAAATGAAGAACCGGAGGATGCTAGCATGGGGCAATTTGTCTAAGGGAAGGATCCGGTCCACCAGAGGAGGAGTTCAAGGAATAATGAAACATATCATTTTGCTAAAAGACTCCTCTAATAGATTGGCCTCCGCCCAATGCATTTTTTTTTTCAAATGCATTAGCATGTTAAGGCTACCTAGTGCCTCTTTTATTTAAATCCTTAGGAGTTAGTCACAATTAAGGCAACTAACAACTCCATTAGCAATGAAGAATAGAATAGAATTGAGTTCATTTTAGTTCCAGAGAGATTTCCAAAGCAGATTCACTGGCAAAGAAAAAAATCCTCATAACTATTCTTGGCATTTCAAATGTTTGTGTAGCATGTCCCTCAACCAACATGAGCTCTCCTAATAGAGCTTTCATTGGTGACTCAGGCAATTACCCCATACTGCTGGCATACTTCAAGTGGGACTCCCAGTCCTCAACTCAGAGACTTTAGAATAATGAGATGGGCAGATGAGCTGCCACGGTGAAAAGTGGCATGGAGAAGAGAGAATCAGATATGGGATTAGAAAAACCTCAGATTTCTTCCTGCCTTCGATTTTAGACCAAGAGATTAGAGGGGAAAGGGTCCTTAGGTGTCATACAGTTCAGCCATCTTTTTTTAATAGAAGACTAAAATGGGGTCCAAAAGGGCATACTGTTTTGCCCATTGATACATGGATCCCCAGAGTCAGCATGGTACACTGGGGAGTATGGAGTCTTCAAGTAAGAATTAAAGGACTTAAGTGCAATGTCCATTCTGTCAGTGACTACTCATGTGACCCTGGGCAACTTATCTTCTCTGGGTCCATTAGCAAAATGAGGAAGTTGATTAGATAACATTAATGCCTTTTTAGCTCTCCATCTGTGTTGTTATCATCCAAAGCCACTGCACCTTAGCCTATGTCATGCCACGGCCACCAACTTCTCTCCTAATAAAACATAAAGTCTTTAAAGTAGATATGGGTTTTGGATTTGTATCTCCAATCCATAACACAGTGCCTGACACAGAGTAAATACTTAATGAATGCTTTTAGATTGATTAGCAGCTGTGTGAACTTGGATAAGTGACTCAACCTTTCTGAGATAGTTTCCTGTTCTATAAAAGGAAGATGATAATACATCTAATACCACATTGAGACACTGGAAAAAGTTAATATGGTAACAAATAGAAAATGTTTTGTGGTCCTTAAAGCATTATTTAAATGTCATCTATTGTTGCTGCTGCTGCTGTGGTTGTTGTTACTTGAAATATGAGTCATATGTGAGTCACAAAATGATACTCACACGATTAACAAGATTAGCTGAGTTAAATAATTTGCTTTATTTTATTTGTCCCCATACAATTCCCACCGCATTTTTCATGAAAAAAACCTAGAAAATGCCTCAGATCTGGAAGAGATTATATATTTAGTATTTTTTGAATGAAGGACAAAGTGACATTCTATCTAAGAGGCAGGATTAAAAAAAAGACCTTTCCCATGCATGTATCTGCATTAAGCTTCACTAAAAGTAACTACAGTAAAAGTAATGGGAGAAAGAATAAGTATCTATGTGATTCCCTACTATGTGCCAATCATTATGCTGTGTGTTTTTTTCAATTATTATCCTATTTGATCCTCACAACAATCTGGAGAGACAGGTGCTATTATTACCACAATCCTCACCCACATTTTACATTTCAGGAAACTGAGGCAAGTAGGGTTTAAGTGACTTATTCAGGGCCACACAGCTAGTATCTGAAGCCAGATTTGAACCTGTCTTCCTGATTGCAGGCCTAATACTCTATCCTTAGCACCAACAGCTACTTCTGGTGGGATAAAGGGTGAGGGAAAGAGAGAGAGAGAGAGAGAGAGAGAGAGAGAGAGAGAGAGAGAGAGAGAGGTGTAAGGAGATGAGTAATCTTTCTAAAATTAAGCAGTTGGCAGCTTTGTTGCTTCCTCCATCTATCTGCCTTTGATCAGCACATTTATGTAACAAGCTTCACCTCTGCTTTGACAAGATGATTTCCCAAATCTGATGCTGTCCATCAAAGGTTTGTTGCGGTTTTCTGGGAATTAAAAATAGAGGAACGGAGTATGGATAAATTGTCAGAATTAGCTGATATTCCGAACATGGTTCCTCTCCTTCCAATCAGTTGGAGGAGGAGGATTAAACTGGCTCCTGTATAAGAATTCTGCCTCTAATTTTGACTAGCCAGGTGACCCTGAAGAAGACACATCTCTATGTTCCACTTGCCTCAATGGCATAATGGTGATTATGATGCGTGTAGTATCTACCTCATGAGACTGATGAGAGAACCAAATAATATAATACATTCCAGGTGAATGAATGAATGAAAATCCATTTATGGATTACCTACTATATGTCAAGCACTATGCTATGATGTAGAGATATAATTCCAAATATTGAGAACTCCTTTTGTCAAGGAGTTCACAATGGAATTAGACAGGGAAAACACATAAAAGAGAATTGAGCTGTGGTTGGGGGTTGGCAGGGGAGCTGAGAGGCAGACAGAGCTTTCTAGGTTTCTTCATTAGGTCCTTGATATATGATGATCATCACAACCACCATCATTATTATCATCATGATTCGCATTCTTAACAAAGTTTGATAGGGACTAGAAAGCCACCTTCTAACCCAGGAAGACCTGGATTCAAGTCCCACTTTTGACCTATGCTGGCTATGTAACCCTGGGTAATTTGCTTAATCTCTCAGTGACCTGACTTGATAAGAGTACATATTGTCGAGAAGGTGCTGAGCTCCATTTGTAGAAGGAGCATTGCCAGCCAGGAGTGACCTATACTGATAAAGACACAGCTACAGGTCCTATCCCTATTAGTAGCAATATTAATGTCGATGTTCTTGGTGCTTTTAGATGGCCGTGAGTCAGAGATGAAAGAGTCTCCCAAGATGAAGTTGAGAACCATCTAGCACACAAGGGGGGCCCATTCAAGGCCTGAGGAGGCTGTAATGTATCACAAAAGAGGAATGAAGGGGTAAGGAATGTCATCAAAGCAATGGGTGACCAGACTCAGAAACAGCATGGTCTCCTTGTGAGAGTTGGGTCCATTCTATGAAGAGTCCTTGTGGGTTTCAGTATCTGCCCAATTGCTAAGAAAATGAAAGGTAGGCTTCCACCAAGTTGGATCAAGTACTTGTGCTGAGCATCTCAGCAGGATATGGGCCAGAGTGGCATCAGATGGCTGTTGACAGACCTTTTTTTAATGGAAGTGCCCACTTCACGGAGGTCACTGATGCACTCAAGTGCATTATCATCATCATTTTCATCATCAAAATTACCTGACAATAGAATTTGTGGCCTTTTTCTAATGCTATGTTGTGAAAACATCCCCAGAAGATTTTTATGAAAAACTTGCTTTGAAAATACGAAAACACTATGGAAATGCGAGTACTTACAGCTATCTAATCTAAATTATGGTTTATTTGGGGCAGTTTATGAGATAGGAATACTCCTAAGCGAAGACCCAACTGGGCCAAATTAGAGATCGCAAACGGGTCTACTCCATCTTCCCATTAAGAAAGCAGGCAAAGCATATTTTTATTCAAGAGTAACTGTTACTTCATTATTTTGCATTTTTTAAAGGATACCATTTAGAGATATAATATCTCTTCACACCCTCACAGCATGCAGTCCCACTGGGAGTAAAAAAGACACAAGTGATTCAGCTTTTCAGCTCTACATTTTCTGTATCAAGTGATGAACGCAGGTGTTTGTTTTGTAAATATTCAAATCCCTCATTTTTGATGCCAAATTTCATTTGGGGCAAGAGAGATTTGCCCAACTCCATTCATCTATTCAGTCAATCAGCTTTTATGCAGTGATTCCTATGCATCAGAGACCATGCTGGGTGCTGTGCAGCAAACATTAATTGTGTTGACAGTATGAAGAGGCAATAGGGGACCTGGGAAATTTAGATTATGTACACTCCCTGCCTTCATGTAACTTATGGTCTATTGGAAACAGCTATTGGAAATGAATAACAGCAACTACCCCATGAAGATCACATTAGAGATTTGCTGTGAGGCTTGGTGGCGGCAGTGTAGGGGGTGGGGAGATATTGCAGAATGGAGGGAGTGTTGACCCTGGGATCAGGAAGATTTAGGTTCAAGTTCTGCCTCTGGTATATCCCAGTTCTCCCAGTCTGAACAAGTCCCTTAAGCTCTCTTGACTAACTCTCAAACACTCTTAAGTTGCAAAGACCCCATTCATCTACCTTTAGAGAGGAAATTCTTTGCAGGAAATTCTCTACATTGGCAGATCCTAAGAAAATCATGATAAAACATCTCAGAAGAATGTTTCAAGTATAAAATAACCTAAAACAACATGCTAAATATGTTTTAAAAGCTTTATAGTGCTACATGAATGAATGCCATTTTAGTATTATTTTAAATTATTTTATTAATATTAGTATTATTAATTTTTTGTTATTGCCTTGGGGATCAGGATTGTCAGAAAGTGATGTTTCAGTTGTGTTTTAAAGGATGGGCCAATTGTGGGAATTTGTTTTGCTTGACTATGTATATTTGTTAAGAGGGATTGTCTTTGCTTTTCTATTTATTTTTCAGTGAGTGCATGAGTGTGCAAAAGGGAGGGAGAACAAATGCTTATTGATAAAAACAAAAATGTATTTAAAGATAAATAAAGGATGCACCAGAATTCTGTAGACAATGAGTGGAAGAGAAGACATTAAAGGAATAAGGGAGATGTGGAAGAAACTCTTATACATGATAAGTGTAGTTGCACCAAAGAAGAAAAAACAAGGAAAAATGTTTTGTTTTATTGTGTTTTCTATCCTGGAAAAAAAAGAAAATTCAGAATTAGAAACTGATTCTTCAATTATAAGAAGAGATGCTGCGTAGCTGATGTAAAGACTTGCCTCTTTCACATCCCCAGATCAACCAATTTGGAGGCAATTTGCCTCCCAAGATTTCCCCACCCAAATGGGTCAGAGGAGACTTCTTTGATTGGCTGGGTAAATGGAATAAGCTATAGCTTTAAAAACCTAACCAGACAGAGATACTCCCTTTTTGTCTCACCCAATCTTTCCTATGATCTCTTTCCTGCTGTCTAGAGGGCAAAGTTCACTCTTTATACACATCACTTGCATCATGAACTTTACTGGTAGGGGAAATAGCCCCTTTCTTCTTTTAGACCCTGTGGCTAGGATGTTTGTCTTTTTTTTTTTAATTATTTTCCCTCAATGTCAGGTGCTAGCAGTTTTAAAATTAAGTTTTTGTAACAAATCTATGAATAGTAAATTATCAAAACTAAATAAAAATAAATGAAATGTATATACATATATTCACAGAAACAATATATGTATATTTACTATATGCATATATATTCTCTCATAATACACACGTTGATGCATTTCCATATATACATATGAGCACATATGAAAATGTGTTTCTATTTCTCCATATCTATATCAATTGGACTTCACTTGAATATCATTTTTCTCTATGACATAAAACACCAAACACTAAAAATAACAACTCCTGACCTTAGCACTGCTGCCCTCTGATTGGAGAGAGTCAGGAGTAGACCGTGGACAGCTCCTCCCAGATCTGCTATTTAATGAGGATGCCCAGGGCAGCCATCACATCATTCCCCATAGAGCTGTATTCCTAAGGACTTAACTAGGCTCCCCTGAGGCCAGGGACTCTTCACTGCTCCCTGGCCTCTTTTAGCTTTATTTTATGTGTTGTCTTCTCCCACAGTTTGTGAACTCTTTCAGAATGGGAGGTGTTTGTTGCCTTTCCTGGTATCTCCAGCACTTTGTATGGTGCCTGGGACATAGTAGGTACTTAATAAATATCTTTAACTGACAATAGATTATTGATACATAGATGAATAGATAGATAATTGAGGGGGTCAGGAACTTTTATTTCATCTGTACATAAAACTCTCAAGTGAAATAATTCCCTATGCCTAGGGTTCTGGCAAAGCAAGGCATTTGTCTAGAATCACATAGGCTGATGGGTGTGCCGTCTTTGTATGCATGCAGAAATATATACATATACACATATGCTTATCAAATTAAATAGTATTGCATTTCTTTTGAAATACTCTTTTGAAATGTTATTAGTTGCTTCAAAGGTCAAATGGACATTTTACAGTAACTTTAAAGTATCTCTATATTTCACAGCCTCCAATCTAAATGCTGATCTAAATTCAATAATCACATTTTTGTTAGATCACAGCAAACCATTTTCGAAACTACAAAATGAGACACACAAGGAGAAAATAAATGAAGAGATTAAAGGAGAAAAGAAAAGCATCGTTATTGTTCAACAAGAAAGATTCTAAACCAATGAGTAGCTAAATCAACCACCACACCTCAACAACAGACAAGTTATCCAAAGAGAACCAGACCAAGGGCAGAGGGCTTATCAGACCTAGAGGGGTGTGTGTGTGTGTGTGTGTGTGAGAGAGAGAGAGAGAGAGAGAGAGAGAGAGAGAGAGAGAGAGAGAGAGAGAGAGGGAGGGAGGGAGGGAGGGAGGGAAGGAGGGAAGGAAGGAAGGAAGGAAGGAAGGAAGGAAGGAAGGAAGGAAGGAAGGAAGGAAGGAAGGAAGGAAGGAAGGAAGAAAGGAAGGAAGGAAGGAAGGAAGGAAGGAAGGAAGGAAGGAAGGAAGGAAGGAAGGAAGGAAGGAAGGAAAGTAAACCAGTTCTATGAGGATTTGTTTAAGTCTCTGATGAAAAGTTTTTGTTTATCTTTTTTGTGAATTCAGAAGAAAAATGATATGGCCTCATCAATGATCCTATGTTAGCACAACAACAGCAACAACATGTATAACAACATATATACAACTAACACATATATGGCACTTTAAAGTTTGCAAAGTTGTTTTTTTTCCCAAATATTAGCTATTGTGAGCTTCATAGGAACTCTTCAAGGTAGGCAATTTTATTACACCCATTTATCAAATGACTAAAGATCAGAACTTAAGTGTCTCAGGCAAAGTCACAGAGCTAGTGTGTAAGGCGGGAGCTAAATCTGGGGCTTCTGACTCCAGGTCTAGTATTCTACGTAGAACACAACCTAGTTGCCTGTCAGTTGAACACTCTGTTCAGGCAAAGATGATACATTTGTTAATGCTTTTTGGTTTTAGGATTACCTACAGTCCCTTCTTAGGAAAGCCAATCAATGATATTTTCCTAAGCATCTAATATATGCTATAGCCTTAGGAATGAAAGATAAAAAGCCAGTATTCCTTGCCTACAAGGTACTTCCATTCTTTGAGGGTAAGAAAACATGAAATCCACACACTCATCCAAAGAAGTATTGAAGAAAGCGCTACTCACAAATAGAAGCCATTTTATAATTTTACATGCCTAGAATGCCAGCTTAGAGACAGTCATGGATGGAAGGGCCACTACAGAATTTTTGATCTGTTTCTTTCAGAATGAGGTTACTGGGTCTAAAGAACAGAAATGACAACTGCAATCATTCAATTCATAAAAAGGTATAAAGTGATGAGTGGCCCCAGGCAATGTACTAAGCCCTGGGAGGACAAAGTAAAAATCAAAACCATTGCCCTTCTCCTCCAGGAACCCACACGCTAGAGAGTGAGGTGGGGAGGGAACCATAGTTGGAGTCAAATCAGGGAACCTTTTCCCAGGCCTTGGCTCTCTGCTTTGCAAGGCCCTGCCTGCAACCTGGTATACTTTGTAGCAATCAGGGATGGGGTAGATCTTTTTGAGCAAAGGTGTGATGCCAATCATAGTCTAAAAACAGACATGCAGATAGCAGCAGGCTCTGCAGATCAGAGCTGAATCACAAAATAAAGTATTTCCCCACTGGGCCATGCTCAGAAATATATCAGCTTTCTGGGGGTCTGTCCACTGCTCAGTACTTCTCTGTGTAAGATAAATCCAAGGGGGCGGGGAGGGGGTACAGCTAGGTGGCACAGTGAATAAAGCACCAACCCTGGACCTGAGTTCAAATCCAGCCTCAGACACTTGACACTTAATACCTGGGCAAGTCACTTAATCATCATAGCTCTGCAAAAAAAAAAAATACATACATACATTCATGAATTAATAAATAAATAAATGAATGAATGAATGAATAAATCAATCAATCCAGGGACCCTATGCAAAATCCTTAATCATAAGGACTGACAGAAATCTAGCAAGGCAAGGTTTTAGGAGCACTTTTCATACATTATCTTCTTTGATTCTCACCCTGATCCTCTAAAGTAAATGGCTTATTAATACCATTTTGCTGACGGGAAAACTGAAGATCGAGATTCTAAAAAACAGGATGCAATGTGGTATAATGGAGTCAGTGCTGAACTTGGAGTGCCAGGCCTGAGGCTGACTTTCAGTTCTGCTACTTATTATATATGTGTGACCTTGGACAAGTCCCTTCACCTTTTAGGAATGAAACTGGGGTTTCATCTAGAAAGTGAAATAGTCAGTTTGACTGATCTTTAAGCAACCTTCTGGCTCTAGATCTGTGGTCCTGTTTAGTCTTGGTTGTTCATGCATGGCCACATGGACTGGGAGTATTCAGGTGTGATTTCAACCCAGGTAGCTCCTGACTTTCCATCTGCCTCTTTGACTTCTACTCCATCCTGTCTCCACCATCTTTCTGACAGTTTAAACAGGAAGAGAAAAGCCACTTACCAGATGGCTAGTCCCACTGTACCCGGCTTGTTCAGGCCACGATATGTGAGGGGGCTCTGTTCTGGGTATGAACCAAGGTGCAAGACCATTGCCAAGTTGCCTCCAGTCCAGAAGAAGTTGAAGAGATTGGTGAGACACTTGACCGCCTGAAATGTACAGGAGGATTGAAGAGCCCATGGCTCTTCAGTTTTGAGGACAGAATTTGTACTGGGGTTATGAGAACTGCCTTGATGTATCTGAAAGGTTGACTTGGGGAATAGGGGCTGGATTTGTTATGTTTGCCTCCAGAAGGCAAAAGTAGAAGCAAAGTGGGTTAGGCAGGATTCAATTCAATATTAAGGTAAAAATAGAGGGTAGGACAGCACTACCTAGCAATTAGATCTGTATGAAAATAAAATGGTATTTCTCAGTAGGTAATGAGCTCCCCATTACTGGAAGGGTCTTCAAGTGAAATGTAAATGACGTAAATGTAGGGGGTATGAAGGAAGAGATGCTTCTTTCAAGTTTGTAATCCCAGCACCTTCAAAGGCAAGAAGTCCTTCAGCCATCCTGGGCAGTGTATTTCCTCCCTGTTGTACCTGTCCCCAGAGGGCCCCAAGGCAGACAAGACCAGCAGAGCCCCTCATCTGGCATTCCAAGGTTACAGTGAGCTGGATTTCACACTCAGCTCACGTGACAGCCAGCGTAGGCCAGAATACCCCATGGTAGCTGAAACACAGCAGTTGCCTAATGGCCCTACTTTATTCTTGTCATTGTTTCCCTACAAGCTCTCTCACCCCAGCCCCAGCCATTGCCCAGATGTCTTATGAAGCAAAAGCTGCAACTGACTTTGTGGTGTCAGCCAGCGAGGCGGCTGCAGGTGGCCTTCTGTGCTATTAGACACACTCTTCTCTTCACTGTCATCATCCCGGCTCCCCACCTCCTGGAAGCTCAGGAATGGGTTTTTCCCCCTTTTTTCCATTTTTAATTTTTTTTGCATTATATACCATTCACTTCTTTCAATCAAGCATATTAACAATATACAGGATCTATTATTAGAAGCTACTATCACAAGAAAACTAAGCTACTTTTATGAAGGGACAGCTAGGTAACAGAGTTCAGGGCTTCTTAAAGCTTCACCACTTGTGACACCTTTTCATCCAAGAAATTTTTACATAACACCAAGTATATATATATATAAAATAGGTATAGGTAACCTTTTTAATGCTTCCAAATTTCTCATGACATTCCACATTCAGTTACTGGACCCCAGAGGTCATGACCCACAGTTTAAGAAGTTTTGGTATAGTGGATAGAACACAAAGCTTGGAGTCAGGAAGACCTAAATTCAAACCCGGCATCACTTACTAGTTATATGACCCTGAGCAAGTCCCTTTTTTGCCTCAGTTCCTTCATCTGTAAAATTATCTGGAGAAGGAAATGACAAACTGCTTCAGTATCTCTGCCAAGAAAACCTCAGTGGAATCGAAAAAGAGTTGGGCATAACTGAACAACAACATTGTAATAAAAGGAAGATGTAAACAAAAGTTGAGAACTATCTTTACATGTAATGGGAAAAAAAATAAATAAAAAGAAATGCAAAAAAATATATATAAAAAAAGGAAGATGTATCTGTTTGACCAGGGGTTCTTAATCTAGGGTCTGTGAGCTTCCTGAAAAAAAAATACATTTTCATAATAGTATCTCAATATAAATACTTTCCTTTGTAATCCTATGTATTTTATTGTATGCATTTAAAAGCATTGTTCTGAGAATGGGTCCACAGGTTTAAGCAGACTGCCCAAAGAGATATATTGTTATTCCTGAGGGTAGGGATAGTAACTTGTTCTCTCTCCCTGTCTAAACATGCATAAGTAATTAATCAAATAACCAAAAAGCATTGATGAAGTGCTTAGTATATGCAAGACAGAGACAGCTTGATGTAGCAGATAAATAGCCTGAAAGCCAACTTTACTGATGGAGTGAGTGGTCCTGAGAAAGTCACGTAAAGCTCCCAGAGCTTTAGGCAACTTTCTAAGACTGTACTTTGTAAAGAAGGGGCCATCATGTCTTGACTGGAATGTCTCAGCTGGTTGTTCCCTGCAACCAATGAGATCTACGGTCTAGTCTCTATATCTCCATAGTGAAGGAGGTACTGTGTTAGACTTGGGTGGGAGGAGGGTGTGTTTTGGTTTAGTTGTTTCCAGTTGAGTCCAACTCTTCATGATTCCTTTTTGGGGTTTTCTTGGAAAAGATACTGGAGTAGTTTGCCATTTCTTTCTCCAGCTCATTTTTCAAAGGGGAAGAATAAGATAAGCAGTGTTAAATGACTTGCCCAGGATCACACAGCTAGGAAGTATCTGAGGCTGGATTTGAACTCAGGTATTCCTGACTCCAGCCCTGTTGGTCTATCCACTGTACTGCCAAGTTGCCCTTAAGAAACCTAGATTCAAATTTAACTCAGGTTAAAGCAACCTTGTAAAAATCATATCATTCTCTTGGTCTTTTTTTTTTCAATTTCATGAACAGATTGGACTAGTTGTCCTAAGCTCTAACATTCTGTGATTCCGCGGCTTTTAATTGAGTTCTTTATGTACACTCCCTTCTATCAGATCATCCCAGAAAGGCATTCTTTAAAGTAACCCATATGTATGTTACTCTCGAATATACCATAAGAATTTTCATTCAAAAACCCCAATGTAATAGCTAACTTCCATCTTTCTTGGAACAATGTTTCTCTCTCCCACACCCCATACCCTACCTTGCCCTTTCCCATTATCTGCTGAGGAAGCTCTTCGTTGTAATTTATAATGAATTTGTCTATTTAAGGACTAAAATTTACCTCCTCCTAAGACTTTTCTCTAGGCAATATAAATTCATGTCCTTAGTTACGAGTTTTATTTCTCTAACATTTAATCATTTTTATCTCACACATAAAAGCCCCTCCTCTTGAGTATCTGAAGCTCCCAAAATGACTTGAGATGCAAAGAAAAATCACTTGATTTCTCCTACCTTTTTGTCTGCCCTAGAGTTCACACAATTCTTCTAGAATGCCAATGACTAAAGTATAGAAGAGCATCATGGTACCTTTTATAACATCCATGTGATTTTCTATAACTATGGCAAATGATTTTCAGCAACTGCAACATGGGAACCATTCTACTCAGCGATACAAAGCAGTATATCTGCCTTGAAACTCTGCATGAGAAGAACTCCTCTACTTCTTTCTGAACCCCTGGGAACCACGGCCCTCATCTTCCTCCCCACCATTTCTGCCCTGATGTTGATGTCTCGTCTCCCCTCCACTCTGGACCACCAGAAACTAGGCCTGCCTCACTGGCTTCATGGTGACCTCAATCAAATACCATAGAGGAATCTTATACTTCACTATGTCCAAAACTGAACTCAGTATCTTTCCCCCCTCAAACCCTCCCATCATCACAACTTTCCCGATCATTCAACTTACCTGGGCTTTCAGCCTCTGGGTCTAACTCTCCCTTATCCCACAACTCATGTGTTGAGAGCTTATGTAGTTTCTACCTGCACAACATTTACTGATTGTACCACTTCTTTACATTCTCAACTTTACTCTGGCGTACGCCCCTATCTTTTCATGCCTGCATGATTACAAAATCCTATATTTTTCTCTCCCTGCCTCAAGTCTCTCTCCACTCCAAGCTACTCTCTACTCATCTGCTACAGTGATTTTCTTAAAGAGCTTGTTTGACCATGTCGTACCTCTGTAAGGGGCTAAAATTCTAGCTAGTCTGTCTAAAACATCTAATGAGTGGTCAACAATAAATTATAAGCTTTAGCAAGAGTTAGACTTTTAAGCATTTATTAACAAGAATAAGAATTTGGTGAAGAGAAAGAAAAAGGCCTAGATTCACCTACTATCAAAGGGAGAGCTCATTTTAGCTCCATTCTCCATGAGAGTCCTCACGAAAGAGTGTGAACCACACCTTCCTCAATCCCACAAGCCTCCTGTGAAAACTGGAAATGTCCTGTCCCCACACACACAGCTCCAAGCTAATTGTCTGACAGCTTTGATCGACAGTACCCACGAGCAAATGTCACTTCCTAATGCCAAGTACCTGACTGCATGGCTTGCCCTCAGATGCCTTCTCCTCATGGCGGAGCTTTCCTACAGTAGCTGGTGGTGTCATTCTAATTGTTACACCTCCAAATTCAATATTCTCTAGTGGTTCTCCATAATCTCCAGGATCAGATAAATTCATTGTGTGGTTTTTAAAGTCTTCCATTTATTATACAATCCAGCAACACTGCCTCCTTGCTTATCCTTGACCATCATACTCAATGTTCCAAATCTATACTTTTTTTTTTTTTGGTCATCCCCATTCTGGAAATGCTTTCTCCTCTTGAGGTATAGGATAAATTATAAACACCTATGTTTGCATTTGTTGTAAAAACCTTTTGGGATCTGGCTTCAACCCATCTCCCCAAAATGATTTTCCCATACCCCTATGTCCCTTCCCCATGCACTCTATTTTTGTGATAGATTTTTTTAAATGTTTTTTTCTAATTCTTTTCACATGAGATCTCATTTCTTGTCTCCAGATCTTTGAACAGATTATTGCTAATGCTTAGGTTGCTGTACCTCTTCATCTCTGCCTCTTAAAATCCTAAGAAACAATCAAGACTCAATTTAAAAATGCCACCTCGAGAAATGACTTTATTAGATTGTTAGCTCCTTGAGGCCAGGGGCTATCTTTGTATCCCTAAACTTTAGCACAATACCTGGTACATGGTAAACACTCAATATATATTTATTAGATTGGATTTCTGAATTGCTGCAATTATCAATGCTCTTCCCTATTCCTTCAGTTACTTTCTACTTGGTGTGTGTGTGTGTATGTATGTATATGTGGGTATACATATGTATGTATGTATGGGTATATATATATATATATATATATATATATATATATATACACACACACATATATATACACATATACATGTATATGTATGTACATGTGTTTGTAAATTTTCTCAGTAAAATGTGGCTCCAAGAAGCTTGAGCATGCACTGTGGCCACACACCAGTAAAACCATCTTCACAGATGGGCTAAACAAAGTTTAGGGTAACTGAGGGGCCTCAAGCCCAAGGTGAGTTAAGGAAATGTCTCCCCAAGCATATGAATACTTTCCCTGGTAGAATGAGTGGATAAGAACAATTTGTTCCAACAGTCATGAAGGCAGCTGAAGTAGATACAATGGATCACTTAGAGGTCAGTCAGACAAAGAAGACACCAAGATTATCCACCCACTGCATTCCGGACCACTTCTGGTCCAGAATGTCCTGCCACTGAAGTTTAATGACTCTGGAAAAGAGAATAAAGCTTAGGACTTTGCACAACTGTGACTCACTTAAATCCAATTCATGTGCAAGTCAAAATATCACCCAGTATCTCTGATGCCATCGGTCTTAGAAAATGAAGGATAAACAAGAAGAAGAAGTTGGCTTTTCATCTGAAGACATGGGGACCTGTTATGTAAATAGTAGGTGCATAATAAATGATTTTTATATTTTTGTTTAAAACAAATTGAATCAATCATAATATTATAGTATTTTAAGCAATGCATTATATTTTTTTTTGTTCAGTTGTGTTTGTTTCTGACCCTGTAGACCACAGCATGTCAACATTGTAGTTTTTTTTTTCTTGACAAACATATTGGAGTGACTTGAACCCAACTTTTCAGGATGATCTCAAGCAGATTAAGGCAAACAGAGATCAAGTGACTTGCCCAAGGTCAAACAGCTAATGAATGTGTTGAGGCAGGAATCAAACTTATATACCCTTGACATCTAGTCCATTTATCTATTCATGTTGGCCCTACCTAAATAGTTCACCTAGAATCATTTTGACCATCTAAGAGAAAAATAGTCCAAGTAAATCAGCCAGACTCAGGAAGAAGAATCGTAAAAAGTGATTATGCATTTTTTGAATATGACTAGGAGCAATGATTAGGAACTGGGATGAACCTTAGAAGCTATTTAGTATAACACCTCCATTTTATAGATGTAGAAAATAAAGCCAAGATAAATTAAGTAAGGGGACAGATTTTAAGGGGTCAGATTATATGGGGGTAAAGGTATTGTATAGGCTGAGTGTAAGATGGAATGTACCCACTGATACTTTCAGACCCTTTGGAAAGTACTGCCCGGTCCAGGACTTCTAGCTAGATGGCAAATGCGTAACAAAGCTTCAACATTTCATGCAAGAGAGGAAATAACATCTTTTCCTTCTCTCTGAACTGCAGCCAAAGGAAGAGGTCCAAAGTCATTTAAATTGATATTCTTATCTATTGCTAGAAACCAGAGTTAAATCTCCCATTGTGTCTGGCTTGTCATCAAACACACCACCTATAGAAATGCACTTGATTCTTAGCACATCAAATCGCACACAATTACTGTCGAGAGCCCCATGACTTACAGCAGAGCATTTGAAGGTGGGTATCGGCCACAGCCAAACTGGGGAGTTAATACCTGGCTGCTCACAATGACTATGGTCCCATTTGTTCTGACTTACAATTGAAATGGTCCCTTGGCTTCCTGTGAGGACGTGTCCTTGACTAGATGGACAATTACTGTTTCTTAAAGGGATTCACACATATCTATTTCATGACCAAGATTACTAAAACACCCTTTTCATAAGATGACCTTTGAAGATTGATCAAATGAGGGGAAAAAATGGTCCTCTAGGTACTTTCTCTGTGATCAGCTCATGATGTGACTAGGAGAAAGGAAAAGCATAGAAGCCTTATCTTGCTTTGCTACATTGAACTGAATATAAACTTCTTGAAGAGAGATACTTTTTTTAACCTTTGAATCCCAGGGACCTATCCTGAAACCTTTCAAAGAGCAGATACTTCAAAAGTACCTGTATAATTAAGCCAATATGTTTAAATTGAGCTCTCGGGGCAGCTAGGTGGCGCAGTGGATAAAGCAACGGCCCTGGATTTAGGAGTACCTGAGTTCAAATCCGGCCTCAGAAACTTGACACTTACTAGCTGTGTGACCCTGGGCAAGTCACTTAACCCTCCATTGCCCCACAAAAAAATAAATAAATTGAGCTCTCAATATATAGTGTATTATCCATTGGAAGCACTATTTTTTTTCTTTTCTGGGTAACAAAGAATTGGAAGCAAATTGTGAGCCTGCAGATTGGTGAATGACTGAACAACCAGTAGTGTATAAATACACAGGGAATCCTATAGTGTAGGGTAAAGCTTCAGACATGAGGATTTCAGAGAAACATGGGAAGATTTATATGAATCAATATAGAACAGATGCCAGAACAAGGAACAGAATTTAAAAAAAAGAAAAGAAACCCCAAAACAAAACCATATGCACAATCAAAATTAACAATTAAATAATACTGGACATGATGCAATTATATTGATCACGATCACCTAAGAAGACATAAGGAAATATACCTTCTTACTCTCATTGGACAAAGAGGAGACTAGGGGAATATAAAGGTGAATATCTTATCAGACATGGTCACTGTATAAATGTATTTTTGCCTAATTGAATTTCTATGATAAAAGGAAAGGCTTCCTAGGAAGGGGCTGGGGAACAGGGAAGTGCAGAGGGAGTGATACATATACCTGAAAATTGTAATGTAAAAACAAAAGGTACCAATAACACTTTGGAAAAAAACAAAGAGTCATTTCAATAGGCTTCCAATTTTAATGACAGTATTGGGATATGGTTATGGATTAAGGAAAAGAGTGGTGATTTCATCAGAAAGGGAACTCCTAGTTAAGAAAAAACCCTTTTACAAATACAGATGCATCCCTTCTTTACACCTTAGTCTTAAATAGTTCTCTAAAGGTCAGGGAAATTATGTGACCTTCCTAAAGATACATGACTACATCGTCTATTAAACGACTGTAGAAGCTTCAAAAATGAACAAATCATACTTTATCTTGTGGAATCTTGAAATCCAGTGAAAATTCTCATTTCATAACAGTCAAAAAAGTGTTGAGTTGACTGGGAATGGAGTTGGATAATTGAATTGCCTAGAAATACAGAGTTAACAGTAAGAGGTAGGGTTTGAAGTCTTGACTTCCTGACTTTAAATTGCAGGATGGAATCCATGTTATACTTTGAATACAAAAGGCATATAATGAGTACGTGCTTAATTAGAGGGAATTAGCACTGGATGTGGAGTCAGGGAGACCTGAATTCAAATTTATCTCAGCAAGTTATATATCAGTAAGTTTCCTCACCTGTAAATGTGGAAAATCAGAGTCCATTTCCTAGGGTTGTAGTGAATGAGGATCAAATGAGATCATATTCATAAAGCACTTTTGAAATGTTTTTTATTCTTATTGTTATTGTTGTCATTACGATTTCTACCAGTTTATTGATGCTGACTAATCCAATTTGGCTAGGATTTCAATTTGACTTTATTATAATTTTCTAATTATTCCATTATGCAGTATTTCTAAGAAAAAAAATAAATTTGAAAGCTTCCTTCAGGTTCCCAGTTGATTATAAAAACAACAGAACTCACCTAGACCACAAGTTGTTGTTTTGTTGTTGTTATTCTTGCTTTACTGCCAGGTTTTCTGTTTATATGACCTAAGTGGAAGAGAGGAGAGTATGGACGGAATCAGACCTTTGTTCAGGGGCAGGCAGCCTGTGTGAGAACTGTTTTCCTGGATAAAGTCTCTGGGTAACATAATTAAGTGCCAGAGTCTCTGTTTCAGTGTCAAGAAACAAGGTCAATTAGATCCAGTGCCTGAATTTATGCATCTTAAGTGAAGGCTATTTATTCCAGGAGCTAACCTGGCATGGAAGCAAAAGGAGATTGCTCCTGTCACCTCTCATTATCCCTATGCCTCAGTTTTCCTATTTGTAAAATATGAAGAGCAATGTCTGCCAAGCCCAGCTCCATCAAAGGGAAGCTGAGAGATAATCTTTCTATACAAAAGGCAGTTATTAGGAGCTTAGATCATGTGGAGAGGTTTTTGTTTTGTTTTTTTAATCTTCCCTCTCAAAGACTATCAACTCTTTCATGTGCATCAAGCACCACAATAACAGTGAAAGAAAGGGAAGGATGGATTTTATCTTAATTATTCACCTTCCTCCAAAAGGAAATTGTAGAAGCCCAACTATGACTTCTTCCTTCCTTTGACAGATTCATAATCTCATTCATTCAGTAAAGGAGCATTCATTAGTATTTACAATGAGCCAGGCACTGTGTTGGGAACTAGAGCTAGAGAGAGAAAATAAGGGAAAATACCTGCCCTCAAAAAGCCTACAATCTATTTGTATTTGGTGTTTGTATATGGGGAAGGGGTATATTATATATTATAAGGAAGGAAAGAAATTACCATTTATTAAGCAACTATTATGTTCTATGCACTAGGGATAGAAAGATAAAAAAAGAAAATCCCTGGACTCAAGAAGCTTATAGTCTTTTGTGTGTGGGAGGAGAGGTGGGGAAGGGTGCACACTAGAATGAAAGAAGGAAGGAAGGAAAGAAGGAGGGAGGGAGGGAAGGAAATAAGCATTCATTCAATAAACATTTATTAAGCACTATGATATGCATGGAGATACAAAAACAAAAATGAGAAAGTCCTTCCTTGCAGTTTGCTGATGACTCATATTGGCTTATGAAAAACGACTGTTAAATTTTCAGGGTGAATATTTATACCACAGAAACTGGCAAAGAACATAAATCAGACTTGATTTATCATTGGGCTTTAGTTATTGTCTAGAATTAAGAAAATGAGGGAGAAACTATTAATAATGCTGATTCAACTTAGAAGTTTTGCATGTAGTACATTTGTTTTATTTTTATTTTTCCCAGAGAGTCAGTTGTTCAATATTTTTTTCGCAAGGACACCTTTCAACTCCCTGTCCTCAAGAAGTTTACAGTTCCAGGCTGCTGGTGGTGGGATTTGTACACATATAAGTTAGAACAAAGTATACCCAAAGAAAATGTAAATAAGTTCACATAAGGGAGGATCCTGGGAGAAGTCAGAATGAGCTTACTTTGGGACAAACATTCTTACTTTAGGATCCAGGAGCCTCAAAGATACAATGAGACAGATTTCAGGGGGTCTATGAACTTGGAATACTTAATAATTCACTATATATAGATCAATATATTTAGATTCCTTTCCAATCCAATGCATTTTATTTTAATTTTTACATTTATCCTGAGAATGGATCCATAGACTCATCCCAGCAGCCATAAAGGTCCATGACACTCGTAAATAAAAAGGTGAAGAAGCCCACCTCTAGGAGGTGATACTAGATATGAGGCCTGACACAAGCTCAGGCTCCTAAGAGGTAGAAGTGATGATTAAGCACATTCTGGGAAATGTATGAGTCAATTCAGGGAATGTCAAATAGAAGAATTTGGCAGGAGCCTGGCATATGTAGAGGAGGGAAATAAAAGTGTCAGGATACATCCTCCCTTTGCCCCCAGATAAATAAGGCACAGAGTGGCCCTGCCCTAACTTCGTCTTAGATCTAGCTTGTACAGGCCAGAAGTCACGGGATTTAGAATTGGAGGAGCAAAGTTCATATTTGGCACGGTCTTTTACTGCCTATGAAACTTCCCTGGGCCTGTTTCCTCATCTGTAATAGGAAGAGGGTTGGATTTAATGAAATCTAAGGTTCCTTCTAGCTCTAAATTTGTGATCCTGTTATCCTAGTGCAGTGGACAGAGACTTGGCATTAGAGTCAGGATGGCATGGGTACACTTTGGAATTCTGCCAGATTTACAGACTGACTACGTGTCCAAACACCAACCTCTCAGCACTATTATATAAAAAGCTTCTAATCATGCTTGACCTCATTCCTGACTTTTTGACCATCTTCTCCATAATCTTACCAACTGCCTTACCCCTAAGGAGACGGATCACTCCCCTAGCTCTCTACTCTTGTGGTAACAGTGAACAATGATTGAATGGGCTCTGTCAACTTACCTGGTGTTTGTCAATCTCTTCTCTTTGCCCCATACCCCATGCTTGTGGCTTTCCTCACCAAAGTTCCCTGTCCCATGCTTTTTTTGTGTTATCTTCACCATTAGAATATAAGTTCCCTGAGGGGAGGAAGTATATTCATTTATGTACTTATCTGATTATTTAAATATTTACCTGTTTATTCATTAATTTAATCTGTTCACTTATTTAATAATTTGTTCACTCATTCATTTATATATCTATCTATTCACTCACTATTTCACTTAACGTCTTTGTGCCTCAGACTACCTAGGACCTCAAGTTGTAGAATCTGAATCATTAGGTAGTATTTCTCCATTAGGGATTTCCCACATTGATAAAATTCCAAGTCTCAGACAAAGCAAAAGATAGCAAAACAAACAAAAAACACCCTTAGACAGATCAAACTTTTTTATTAGATCACTATTACAAAGATAAGCCATTCTAAATCTTTCTGTGCATATTTGATTCAGCCAAGACCTTTCTCTAATCTTTACAATCACATCTTCTCTGAGTCTCAGTTTCACTATGTGTAAAATATCAAGGTTAGACTAGATGATATCTGAGGTTCCTCTGAGCTTTAAACCTATGAGACTGTGAGATAATGGCTGGTGCAGAAGTGTTGCACCCCTTTAATTTTTACAATTTTTACTCTACAGCTTT
Source organism: Dromiciops gliroides (assembly GCF_019393635.1). Classification (NCBI taxonomy): domain Eukaryota; kingdom Metazoa; phylum Chordata; class Mammalia; order Microbiotheria; family Microbiotheriidae; genus Dromiciops; species Dromiciops gliroides. The sequence continues at coordinate 686,596,006 of NC_057862.1, forward strand.
CTCAACAGCAAGCCTTTGGCATTTCAAGCATTATCAGTGTGTGTGTGTGTGTGTGTGTGATAGCAAAAAAACCTGAGGATCATAAAGGATATGTGACTTAGGTACAGTCACAAAACTCAGAAGAGCTAGAAAGTGTGACGCAAACCAGGTTTTCCAACTTGGAGTCAATTGTCCTTAGTAATATAAAATGAAGTCACTGTATGATACTCTGGTCATGAAGATAAATAGCTAATTCTTACAGATTATTCCAAAAGTGAATAAAGGAAGAGACACATACACTTGCCCTTCCTTTTTAATTTCCCTTCTTGGCCTCCCTCCCTCCTATCCTTCCTTCCTTCCATACTTCCTTGATTCCCTCCTTCCTTCCTCTGTCTCTCTCTTTCTCTCTCTCCCTCCCTTCTTTCTTTTTTTTCTCTCAGTCCTTCTTTTCCTTCTTTTTTCCCTTCCCTTCCTTCCCTCCCTTTTCTTTTCCTCCCTCCCTCCCTCTGTTCTTCCTTCCTTCCATCCTCCCTTCCTCATTCCTTCCTTCCTTTGCATCTTTTTTATGAGTCACTGTAATTAGGGATTATAACATTTTTGAATCATTTAAAGAACTATCCTTGAATTGCAAAGTTGAGAGTCCTACCTCCTTTCTTTACTTCTATTTCTCTGGCCTTACTTTACTAATTTCACCCTGCTTTCCCCTCAATCTCTCCTACTCCTTCTAAGCTAGCCTTCTAAGTGTCTCCTTCAATGCCTGCTCCTAAATGAATATTTTTTTTAATCATATATGGAGAGAAGAAGAATTTAGTAGATCTCTCTTTTTTAATTTAATGAGATTTGGGAAACAATTTCTGAATATAATTATTACAGCATTTTCAGCTTGCCTGTACAATAAAATAAAATTATTTTTGTTTATATTTGTTAAATTACGGCCCAGCCCCAGTATACAGAACTCTGCAGTGAGAAGCATAAATTGTCTTAACTGGATAAATAAGGCAAAGCTATTTTAGTTCTGGTTTATTGTTTTATATGCTATAATAGCACTTAGATCAGATTTGATTAAGGGTATAAGCATGATGGTATCCCAGCTTCTGATTTAGCAAGTCAACCACGTTACAATATGGTGACAGAACTAATTTATAAAAATGAAAAGTAAATGTTAAAATGTGAGAATTGTACGCTAGGCAAAACGTGTGTGTGCGTATGTGTGTGTGTCAGTGTGTTTGCTTCAGCTGTCCATATCTCCAACTCTCCCATCATTTATTTCCATCTGCTTACTACAGTCAGAGTTTTACACAATTGAATGAATCAGCATTTTACTATAATGTATTCAGCAACTTTATTTTTTTTTAAAGGCTGTGTAATTTCAGTTCAATGTTCAGTTATAGAAAATGTACAGTTCATATATTTAAGACATATTCAATATGATAAATATGCATTAACGAATAAACAAGTGTTTATTGGGTACCTACTATGTGCCTGACACTTGCCAGACACTGGGTAGGGGTTGGGGCGGGGCAAAGGAAAAAAATGAAATCATCCTTGATTTCACAGAGCAGAAAAGGATTTCTAGAGTAGGGATCTGAAGGTGAATGGATTTTAGGCAAAACAAGCCTTAAGAAAAGAATAAAAGAAAGATGAAAGCAAAAAGCTAAATCCCACCATGATTTCTGATTGATTTCTGTATATGTCATCTAAGCCAGATCTCACCTAGTTTTGAAATGCTTTTCAGGTCAGGTTTGTTACTAGAGATACTCTGATACAATGGAAAGAAGGCAGGATTGGAAGTCAGAGGCTCTGCATTCAATTTCTGGATCTGCTACTTATAACTTTGTCACCCTTGACAAATCCTTTATGTTTTCCACCTTAGTAGCCTCAACCATAAAATGAAGATATTAGACTAAATGGACTGGGAGGTGCCTGCCATCTTTAAATGTATCATCCTCCCTCTGTGACCTTAGACAAGTCATTAAATCTCAGATTTTCAAATTTCTTCATTGTCTTGCTGTTATAAATTTTTGTTCAGTTGTTTCAGTCATATCTGATTCTTTGTAAAAAAAACAATTTGGGGTTTGGGGGGCAAAAATACTGGAATGGTTTGCAATTTCCTTCTCCAGCTCATTTTACAGATAAGGAGACTGAAGCAAACAGGGTGACATGTCTTGATAAGTGTCATACATATAGTAAGTGTCTGAGAACAAATATGTACTCTAGTCTTCCTGACTTCAAGTCTGGCATTCTATCCACTGTGTCTCCTGCTGCCTCCTTTCTTCTCTGTAGATTGAGAGTTTTCAACTAATGGACTATAAAGGTCTCTTACTTCTCTTCCTAAGTCTAAATTTATAAATAGGTTTGGCCACGTCAAACAGAACTCAAAATCAAACTTTCTAACAATGAGAGCACTCCAAATATTGAGTAGACTAACCCATAAAGAAGTGTTTTCCTCGCTGCTAGAAGTCTTAAAGAAGACGAGAAGACTTGAGTGAAGAGTAGAGTATGGTCATTATCCTTAAGAATCTGAAGAGCAGTCACATTCAAGAATTCAACTTGCCCTGGGTGACCACAGAGGGTTGAAAGGAAGCTAAAGACTGAGAAATTGCAGCTCAATAAAGGGGAAAAGATACAAATGGCATTCACACACAAAGAAAGTAAACAAGCAATAAAGCACCTCCTCACCATGGGGAACCATCTCAACATAAAATAATCTGTTGCAGGAGATAAACTGATCACTGCCACTGAAGATCTTTCAGTGGATTCTGAATGATCACTAGTCAGGGATATTATAAAGAGGACATACACTCAATGGTCTTTAAGATCCTTTCCCACATATTGATACTTAGATTATTTTAAACACTGAACCAAAAATCTATAAAAATCCAAATTATAATCAGGCTAAAGCAAACTAATGCTATATAGTATTAGGTTCACACATGAGATTTTTTTTTTTTGTGGGATAATGAAGGTTAAGTGACTTGCCCAGGGTCACACAGCTAGTAAGTGTCAAGTGTCTGAGGCCGGATTTGAACTCAGGTACTCCTGAATCCAAGACCAGTACTTTATCCACTGTTCCACATAGCTGCCCCTGAGATTTTTTTTTAAACAGTAGATTAATATGGTCTTAGAATGCTTTGGTATCATTTTATGAAAAGAGTTCTGTAAGCAGAAAATAGCATTTTTTGGTAAGAAGTTTGGAAGACATATTAACCCCCTTTTTTTCTTGAAATTGCTTTGCATTATTTAGTCTTGCAACTACTTGGGCACATCTTGTCTCCCATTGTAGAACATTAGATTACGAAAGCCAGTGACAATTCCATTTTCCCATTGTATCTTCAGGGTTCAGCACATAACCTGACACATAGTAAGTACTTCATAAATATTTTTTGGAATGAACCAAATGAATTAATAGTTGATATTTCTGTTCTTTCTCGATTTTTCATAATACTCTCTTCTCATGTTCTTCTGGTATGGCTAAAACATCAGGAAAATTCAAAGAAAAGTTTTGGAATTCTCTCTTTTACTAATATTACCAAGGTATAGCTGTTAAAGTAGACTACAAAGAAGGTTTTGTTTTGTTTTTCCCATTAACATTGCAAACCATGATATGAATGGTTCCCACAAAGCAATTTTTAGAGCTCTATTTAAAAGGAAGGAAGGAAGAAAGGAGGGAGGGAAGGGATAGGGAAGTAGGTAGGGAGGAATAATGGAATAAAGAGAGAGAACAAAGGAATGAAGGAAGGAAGAGGGAGAGAGAGAGAGAGAGAGAGAGAGAGAGAGAGAGAGAGAGAGAGAGAGAAACCTATTCCAAACATTAGAGCTGAAATCTAGCACTTGAGATTTGCTCTAATTTTAGATAAATCGATGTAATTTATTTTATTTTGTTTTAAATTACTGAGATTGGAAGGAAGATGCTCATTTGAATTTAGCTGCTATCCTAGGGATTACAGGTTTATTCCAGCTACTCAGAGATAACATTCAGAAGTGAGGTCATTGTATTAACCAACTGAATAGCAAGGAACTAGAGAAGGTCATGAAAATCAGTTAACATCTCCCTTTTTACCAAAGTGGCTGCTCCTCAGAGAATCCACTTTCCTTATGAGGGAGCTGCTAGCTATTTGGAAAGCATGTGCTCAGAGAGAACAAATCTTAACCGGAGCTAAGGGTTGCACAAAAGTTCACCTTGATTTACAAACAGCAAAATCTGTGGCTACAGAGTCTTCTTAAGACAAGTGAAGAGGAAGATGAGTCTGGGATTAACAAATTGAGAATCAAAGAATCTCAGATTTGAAAAGAACTCAATGTCTTCAATCAGTCAATCAACAAGCATGTATTAAGCCCTTACAATGTTCCAGGCACTGTGTTTGTTTATGGATATAGAGATGGAAAGAAGGGAACATTTCCTACTTTCAAGGAATTTATATTTTAATAGAAGAGATAAACATTCATAAATATATATATAGCACAAATGTAAGATGAATAAGCACAAAAAAATATGCAAAGTCCTCATTAAGTTTAGGATGTTTCTAATTGTCAAGATTTTGGTTTTGCTTCTGTTATCATTTTAACAGACCTAAAGCTAAAATGTGTCCCTTGCTTTCATCGTCTCTGCTTGAATAAAAAAAATGTATATATATACATAAATGTGTGTGTGAGTATACACACATATGTGTATATGTGTATGTATATATACATACATACATAGTTGCACTATGCATTCTTTGTGCAGAAGTCATTCTGTGATGAATTCCCATGATGCTTTTCACCATCACACCACATAAGTCTCTTCCAGGTTTCATAAATACAGCAGCAAAATGCTCTTTCAAGAGGTAGGAAGACCTTTCCTTTGGATTTTCAATAGTGTAAAAGCAAATCATATGCATTAAAAAAAGTGATTCTCATCCATCCAGAAAGTCACTAGGCCCTTAGATTACAGGGAAGGACTCTAGCATTTCAGAAAATGTGACCACTGAAACAAGCCCTTTCATTCAAAGAATTCACTAAGGGTATACATTGTCCAGGACCAAAGACCAATCCATTCTCTTGAAGCAACTGCTGATCTATATCCCAAGAAGTTAAGTACTCTAAAGTTAGTCAATATGCTGCACCTTTAAATAGATAATCCCAGAGTGCAGAGAAGGCATCAATTCTTTGGTTCCAGATGATGAGATCACCTGTAATTAAAAACTACAAATAGAAAAAAAAAAGCCAACCTGAGTTATTTTCTATAGCAGAATAATGGGGTTGAAGATTTAGAACTGGGAGTTAACTTAAAGGCTATTTATTCTAACCCTTTTACTCTGAAAATAAGGAAAGTGAGGCAATGAGAGATCAAGTTACTTGTACAGGGTCACAAGGCAAAGAAGTATCTGTAGGTGGATTTGAATTTAGACCTTCCAGAGGCACATTGAAATTAAATGGATAATCCATGTTTACCCAGATAGCACATAGGTGGTATAGTGAGAATTGAAATAGAATTCCTTTTCTTAAATTCAAAGCTAACCCCAGACACTTGCTAGCTGCATGACCCTGGGAAAGTCATTTAACCCTGTTTGCCTCAGTTTACTCATAAGTAAAATGAGCTAGAGAAGGAAATGGAAATCCATTTTCTCCAAGAAAATCCCAAATAAGATGACTGAGAATCAAACTTGACTGAAACAACTCAATGGCAACTATAGCCATATAGCAAGTGGCTGAGATAAGGTTTTTAATCCCTCTTAGATCCTGAGTCTCCATGATCCAGTCAGTCAATAAATATTTATTAAACACTTATTATATGTCTGGACCCTGTGATCAGTGCTGGGTATATAAAGAAAACCAAAAGATAGCATCTGTTTTCAAGGAATTAATGGGAGATATTAGAGTTGGAGTAGATGCCACTGACCATTTCTGCCATACATGGCAGTATATGAATTAATTGGACCAAGCTATAAGTTGGATGTAGTTAAATTTTGTCATCCTAATGGTCATATTTTTTTCTTTTCTTCTTGGACCCAAGGAAGCTAACTCAGAATATTTGATACTGACAAGATATACCTAGATTGAAATGTTTACTCTACCCATAGTTATCTGTTAGCTGAAACTATCTCTTCTGCTCACTCAAAAACATCCTTCTCCAGTGTGCCTCACCACTGGATTCAGCTACCACTCATCTGACTAACTCTCAACCAGCTTGGCATTTATATGTAGCTCAAAGGTATCTGATTCCTTTAGGTAGTCACAAGCTGCAACTTGTATAGTACCACCTGTCTTTATCCCAGAATGAAACTACTTAATTCCCTTCACATTTATTAGGGATTTGAATGATACTTACTTATATTTGATTTATTGATCAATTTAGTCAAACTGTCTGGGTTGGCACAGAACTCCACTTTCATAATGAGGAGGAAAACTATCAGACTCACAGAAATTTACAAATAAGGATGGATGATTGTAACATAATTCTGTGTTAGCAAAGGAAAATATTTTTGTTTGTCCTTTTAATGCTTGTAATAGAGATGAACATATGTTGATAGTCTCAGAACCCACCTGATTTAAATAGCATTGATAACCTATGGACTATAATAAAGAACATAAATACCCCCAATTCACTATTCAACAGTTATACTTAATAAATTGTATGATAAAAGTATGTTGTTATGATAAAGAATTCAAGAATATGTGTCAAAATCTTGTGAACTCAGTGTCAAATGATGAAAAATAGGCATTTATAGCAAGAGAATACATTTCATATACCTTTTACTCCAATGTACAAGTCAATACATGCATTTAATTATCTCACATTGTCTTTATTTCATATATCTGATAAGTGGTCACTGTCTTGTCTTGAATACCCCCTGTGATGGGGACCTCGTCACCTTATGAAATAGCCCATTCCACTTTGGGCAGCTCTTACTGGTAAAAATCTTTGCCCTACCCTACTCCCAACCACCACACATTGAGTTGAAATTTGGCTTTATAAAAAACAAAATATTTTTCCCCTCTATGCCCTGGCACTGGGTTTTAAACAATACATTGATTTCTACGTGTTTGGGGATCATAACAGACTTTTGCTACAAATCACCCTGTGCTAAAAGTTGTGTTAGGACATAAAATGGAGAGTCTCTTAAGGATGTATATTCTCTATGTCATTTTAGGATGCCTAAAATTATCTTTGAACATATTGCCTGAGTGCTTGGCCAACTTCTGTTCAATATTGCTCCAACATTTTCTCTTTGATTTCTATTTGGCAGCTGAACATGGGTTGCCCCTAAAGAGCCTAGCAACAAATCAAACCACACATCTTTCTGAGGCTGGTTTCTTGTCCCAAGCCTCCCATAAGAATTTTGGCCCTCCAGCATTCATTTCTTCTGTAAAATGGGAATGAATATTTCCTTTAATCTTCAAACGGAATAGTGAAGAGAAATGTCTTGGAAGAATAACTTCTCAATGCATTTTCTATTTTCTCCTCAGTAAATCCTCTCAAGCACTTGCTATGGGAACTGTTTTTTTCCTATATATTTATCTCTAAAGAAATTAATGATAGAATCCTTGCTGGATTTTGTATAGGAGAGAGAGAGAGAGAGAGAGAGAGAGAGAGAGAGAGAGAGAGAGAGAGAGAGAGAGAGAGAGAGATTTATTAAGTGTTTTCTGTGTGACAGGAACTGTAGTAAGCAAGTTTTGGAAAGACAACTCATGCTTTCAAGGTACTTAAATTCTAATAAAGGAAAACAACAGATAGAGGGGTGCAGAGTAAGTGAAGGGAAAGGCTTCTTCAGAGTGTCAAGGCAATTGACCATACCTCACCCATGAAATGGACACAATGCTTTACTCCTACACCCAATCTTGACTCTAATCTCCAAATTTACCACCATTCTGTTAACAGAACTCCACTGATTTAATGCTTTAAAATATATTTCTTTTTTACCTCTATTTTTATAGGTAGAAGCAAGCAATATTTAAGTCAGGTTATAAATTTAAAAAGAACAAAATTCATCAAACCATGCTCCTTGTGGGCTGCCATTTTAGGTTAATATTCTGCCATTTTAGGTTAAAATTTCTGCTAAGTATAATCTGAAATGAGGTCTGAATTTACTCATCCTCTTTCCTCATCTACGTTGTAATATATAGGAATTTATACACTCTATATGTTACATCATAAATTGTGTATATTCGAAAAAAGGAGGGGATAATAAAAAAGGGGGCAGCTAGGTGGCACAGTGGATAGAGCAATGGCCTTGGATTCAGGAGTACCTGAGTTCAAATCCAGCCTCAGACCCTTGACACTTACTAGTTGTGTGACCCTAGGCAAGTCACTTGACCCTAACTGCCCCCCCACACACACACAAATTGTGTATATTCCACATTTCATGTCAGTAACAACTTGGGCATTCTGCCTTTGAGTCACTTAGACAATTGTCCCCCCCCACCCAAGCATACTAAAATTTCCCCATTCAGTCCTTGTAAAGTTGGCATTCTATCTAAAAAAAAAAATCACAAACACAATCAAATATATCTCTCTTTTGGAGGAGAGAAGTGAGGCTTAGACCAAGGATGTGTCTTGTCTGTGGTCTTACATTTGAACTCAAGTCTTCCTGACTCTGAATCTAGACTTCTAGCTACTACTTTCAATACATGGTGGAAAATTCACTCATGAGAAAAATGAGCAGATGGAAGCGCAGAAGGAAACAGAAAAGCAGAGCCACTTTCAAAGTAATGTGTTGAATTATTTTGTACCTCGTTGTAAAAAGCAAGCTATATTTAATAGAGATTTGTAGTTTCACATATAATCTTCCTTTCTCTACTACTGTGTATATCAAAATCTCTTTGGGGGGAATTGTAAAATTGAGAATAAAAATAAATGAAATTATAAATTAAAAACAATAATCGACCTGGGAGCAAATCCATTTTGACACAATGAATACTTAAATATTTTCCCAAAGATTTATATTGAAAAGTTGAAAGAGATTTGGCATTAACTCGGTACAAATATAGCAGCCATGTTTCTTTTAGCCTGGCTGACACTACCTTGGTTAGGGATCACCTGTGCTGGGAAAACAATTTTGGAAAGACTAGCAAAATAGCCAATGTATGCTTAGCATGGTACTGCACTTTTTTTGTTGTCCATTTCAGTAATTTTTGATTCTTTGTTATCCTATTTGGGGTTTTCTTGGAAAAGGTACTAGACTGGTTTGCCATTTTCTTCTCCGGCTCATTTTACAAGCAAGAAAACTGAGTTAAGTAACTTTCCTAGGGTTACACAGCTAATAAGTATCTGAGGCCAGATTTGAACTTAGAAAGATGAGTTTTTCTGACTCCATGGCCAGTGCACCTAGCAGCACATTTAATGATAGATAAAAATGAGATAATTTGTGGAAGGCAGACTCCTAAAAACTGGGGAAGGGGGAAGGCAGAGAGATCTTTGTAGCTGTATTGACAAGAACTAAAGCTTGAAGTAAGAGTAGGACTAAGATATGTACTGTGGTGCAAGCTGTAATATCAAATTTACGAAACTAAATTCTCCAGATTAAGTGCCTCATATAGTGGATGAAAATGAGAAATGAATTAAAACTTTCCTTTGATCTCATCCATATCTCCATACTCTAGACCACTTGCTTTCCATTCAGAGTCAAAATGGTGATGTTCTTTTGTGTGATAGCATTTCACCTTTGGATATGAGTACAAATAACCATATCCTGGGGGCAGCTAGGTGGTGCAGTGGATAAAGCACAAGCCCTGGATTCAGGAGGACGTAAGTTCAAATCCAGCCTCAGACACTTAACACTTACTAGCTATGTGACCCTGGGCAAGTCACTTAACCCTCATTGCCCTGCAAAAACAAAACAAAACAAAACAAAACAACAACAAAAAAAACCCAAACATATCCTGAGTCTTCTCAGAATCAATGGTTAGTGATGGCCAAGAAGCTCAAGTGATTAGATCCTGATGATACTAGGGTAAGGCCTGTTTGTGACATCTTAATTTGGCCTTTTGACTTCACTGTGTTATATGACTGCAGGTGGCATTAGTTAATTTCATTAATTGCCATTTTTTCCTACCTGTGACTTTCATCACAAAGGGACTAGGAGGGAGCATGTAGATGAAGGAATCCCAGTCCATCTCCAGTAATGGCGTAAAGCAATAATTGCTTGCCCTCCCTACAATGACTCAGAAGCATTATCTTTATATAGAAATGATAGCATTGCATGATAGATTAATAACTGAATAGGACTGGGATCACAGATCACAGGAGTCTTGTCAATACAGCTACAAAGATCTCTCTGCCTTCCCCCTTCCCAAGGAGTCTAAGTTTAGAGATAGAAGGCATCTTTGAGGCCATCTAGGTAAAACACATTATTTTTAAAAGTGGAGAAAATTCAGGCCTAGAAAAATAGTGATTTGTCCAAGGCCAGAGATGTAGAAAATAGTCAAGTTGGAATCTGAACATCTTATCTAACTCTAAATCCATCCCACTTTCCACTATAGCACACTGCCTACCCAAGAGACCTAAAATTGGGAATTAGATTTGGCCTTGGCCAGATGTGTATCCTTGGCCAAGTCACTTCCTCCCTCTGTCACTTAGTTTCTTCATCTGTGTAATGTCCCATTCTATTTCCTCACAAATATTGTTAGTAATAACAATGAGAGCCCATATCTGTGTAATGTTGATAGGTTTCAATAAACTTTCTCATAAATATGGTCCACCATGGCCATTAGCCATTGGGATATCCCATTTTCCTTCCAGTTCATTGGACTTCTTTTTATCTGTAAAAATGGAGCCAAGGTGGGCAGCAAGGTGGTGCAATGGATAGAGCACTTGCCCTGGAATCAGGAGGATCTGAGTTCAAATTTGGCCTCAGATACTTAACACTTACTAGCTGTGTGACCCTGGGCAAGTCACTTAACCCCAATTGCCTCACCCCCTAAAAATTGGAGCCAAGGTTACAATATTTTTGGGTGGTAATGAAGGGCTGGCACAATAATAGGACTTGACAGCAAACAACAAAGAAAGCCTTCCTGACTATAGTTCATTTGCCTGTGGCTAGATTTTGAGTGGGGAGAGACCTTACAGGTCACTTAGTCTAAGCTTTTAATTTTACGAAAGAAACAGAGGTTCTGATATAGGTTTCTCAGATTTCTGACCTTTATGGAAGTAATCACATCTTAGGTATTCCAGTTAGGCCCTCTGATTATAACTCTATCAACTTTTCCATTTTGCCACACTGTCTCCCCTTGGGACCATTGGAGACTACTTTAATTGAAATCAATTTCTATTAATTGATTGTAGTTATTACTTAATATTATTATTTCTAATCATTATAATAGTAACAATAACAACTACCTGAATAATCATGGTAACAATTCTATAAAACATTAGGTTTTGCACCAACTTTACATGTATTATTTCATTTGATACCCTGTTACATAGATACTACTATTTTTCATATTTTATAGATGAGGAAACTGAAGATGCCAGGCTATGTGAAGTGCTTAATCACATAGTAAGTCTGCATTCAAGTACTGGTGTCCAAGATATGTTTCCAGCTATCTCTTCCATATGCCTCCTAGCCCCCTTAGTCAAGATGTTCAACCAATGGTAATGTTCCTCCTGACTGGTGCCACATTTTGTAGTCTATTACTATATAGAATTTAATAAAGTATATTGCAAACTCTATCTGTGTAATGTTTCATTATCTCATTTTCCCATTAGTGAAAATGTTATCTATTAATGATGACTTTCCCTCTATGTGAGATGACTTGTGAGTGCTATAAAAAGAAGGGTAGAAGATTGATCATCTGTAGAATGTGGTCACATTGGTGTCATCCTCACCTCTTCTTGGTACCTCGTGGGTCATTTTTTATGCTCTGCAAGAAGCCTTTCCTGATCCCCCCAACTTCTAGTGCCCTCTTATCCAAACAACTTTATATCTAACAACTTTCTCCATATTTACATTTATTCATGTTATGTTTACACTCTTAAGTATTTATATATATGTTCATTATCTCTCCCATTAGAATACAAACTTTCTAAGGCTACAGACTATTTCATTCTTTGTACTTTTTTTCTAATTTCAGAGCACATTGTAGGCATTGGACAACAATTTGATTTTTTTTTCTGCCAACATAATCACCAAGCTAAATCAGCTCCTCCGCCCTTTTCATTTATTGTATTAATTAAATACTAATTGGACTCCCATTTCCATACTATCCCCTCTCTAATCCATGTGGCTGCTAATATAATCTTCCTAAAACCAAAGAAACTGATCATGTTATTTTACTGATACAGAACCCCAAATGACCACATATTGTTTTCAAGATTAAATATTAACTCCTCAGCATCAATTATATAGCCATTCACAATGGGATATCCATACTTTTCAAATTTATTTCCCACTTCCTTTACTCTCAGATCAAACCAAATTCTCCTAGTTATTATATTACATATATCACACTCATCCTCCTGCATTTGCACAGAATGAACCTTCTCTCTACCACATGACTTCAATGTTTTCACTTCTCATCTCAGCCTTTTGGGGAATACCACCTATCCAAGGTCTTTCTTGATAGCTCCTATCCTATTGATAGTAATCGGTCCCTCTTAAAATTAATTGAATTATTTGGTATATACTTTGAGTTCAGTCATCTGTATACTTGGAGCTTACTCAATCCTCACTTAAATGAAAGCTTTTTGAGGACAGGGACTCTTGGATTGCAGGTTGGATGGTTTTGTTTGTTTGTTGTATTGGGTTTTTTTTGTCTTTTTATTCCTGGCATCTAGTTCAACAACTGGTATATAAGTGGATTCTTAATAAATGCTTGCTACAATATAGCAAATTGATTTTAAATGAGAAAAATCTCACCAAAACTCATTTTGTCAGGAAAGAAAAATCTCATGTTAGAGGTGGTGAGTAATTTGTGTGTATGAGGAAGCTAAAGATTCTATCGCTAAAGGCATTCCAGACATGTGGTATTTATGAATGTGGTACGATGAAAACACATCCACTCTGTGAAAGGATGAATATAGCAGTGTAGTACCATGAAAAGAACTCTGACTCTGGAATGTGAGAACATGAATTCAAATCCTGCTTTTGCCAACAGTTACCTGGGTGATTCTGGATCTATTATTTAATCATGTTGGACAACAGTGTCCTCACCTCTGATTTTCTTTGTGGCTCTTGACCCACAGATCATGTATTTCTCTGGGTGGGAGTAAGGAGGTTTTAAAACTAAAATAAGTCCTGCTTCATCTCGGATGGACAATCAACTGTGATATCTTATGCATTGGTTTGGCAGAATTCTGGGATGAGAATGTAGAGGAAAGTAAATATTGATGATGAGGATAAGTTTTAGTAGGTTTGCACTGTAATGGACTGCAAAACAAACTCAAGAGGAAAGTTATTGATGAAAATAAAAACAAAGATGCTTTCATGCTGAGATATTTGATGCCAGACTTCATCCCACAGGCAATGTTTCAAAGGGAGACCTGTTCCAAGCAGAGTTTCTAATGGAATGTTGGCAGTGACTTAGTGAATCCATAGGCTGTGGTTCTCACATCACTATGCTCTATTGTAACATACTCATTAATACAAAGAACATTATTTTAGTTTGGCAGTGAAACTGACAGTAACCTGCTTCTTCCAAGATTGAATTTTGCTTCAATATATTTATTTCACAGAACACCCTTCCCTCAAATTACATATGTTTTTAGGGGCTGGGGGAGGCACAAATACATAGAATAACAATCATTAAGAACAAAAAAATCATTGTTAGAAATATATGATGGAAATCAAATTGATTGGCTCTAGAATTCCTGGCCATAGCACCAAAATGGATATATGCTACAACTACTGCCTAAGAGAAAAAAAATCTAATACTAGAATTTCTGCCGAAATATTATTTGCCCTCAACCCTAACCCTTGGCAATGACTAGCATATTCTACCACTGAGATTTTTAAGCAACCACTGGACCCACCCAGAGGTCATTTTCTAGTTTATCATACTTGAAAAGAAAATAAAATATTTGACTGTTTAGACAGGGAAGTCATATTGATCCTTTGGTGATGCCATAGAATGAATGAAAATTGGCTTTTATGATAGTAGGAAAAAAAATAAATTTAGTGGTGATATAGACATGGATAAAATGGAGTAGTCTGTAGCCCTTGGGCACTTAATAAATGCTTGATGGCTGACAAAAGACGCAAATATAATTTTATCTTTATGACCAGTTGGTGACTATAACCCTCTCCAAAAGGAAAGGATTTAGCACAATTGATTCTTATGCTCTTTTATTGAGGCAAGGTTTACAGTGGAAATGGACTTCTGTCCCCCTCATTCCTTAAAATGATCCCAATGATTCCCTTAATATAGCATTTACATTTTTTTGTTTTCCCCTTTGCAAGGTGACTCTGAACATTCCCAGCCTGCTTCATTATTTTGTAGAATAATATTTTCCTCATTTTGCCCTCTAAATCTTATGGGCTTTCAAATCATGACTGCAAAATTAATGATCAACAGCCAGCATCTAATAAATATTCACTTCCATGAGGGACTTACAAATTAGCAAGTCTGATGTCATGAAACATTTAGGCCTTTATTAACCACTGTATTCTGTGGTCACTTGCATAGAAGTCAATCAACCTGGATTCCTTTCCTAAAATGCATGCAAGACAAATGATGAAGCTTTATTTGGATATTTTACGTGTGGTTTTTTAATACCTAGAGGTTCATCATAAATGTATTTTGCCTTTTTATGATGGTCATCATTGGCAGAATTTCAGTCTATGTCTAATTATTATTTTTTTCCCTGAAAGTCTATATGTATATGTATTTACATGTGTTTTGGAGCTCACTTAAATGAACAAAAAGAAATATTGTTTTCATAGAAAATGGTGGTCACTAAAAATAAATATGTCAGAGATGACCCAAAGGGTCATAAACAAATGGTCACATCAGCAGCAGCACCATCATGATAGCTACATTTATTCAATACCTACTATGTTACAGGCACTGTGCTAAGCACTTTATAATTATAATATCATTTGAAACTCACAATAACCCTGTGTGGTAGGTATTATAATTATCTGTAGTTTACAGGAAAGGAAACTGAAGAATACAGAGTTTATGACTTGCCAAAACATCACATAGCTAGTTCTGTGGCTAGGTTTGATTTCAGGTCCTTTGGAATGTAGGGGCTCAGTGCACCATCCAGTTTGTCAACTAGAGTTAGCATTTATATAGTGGGGTTTTTTTTTAATGTTTTTCAAATAGTGTCTTATTTGATTCTCACAGAACCCTGGGAAGCAAATCCTATTATTAACCCTATTTTACAGATGAATAAACTAAAGCAAGTATAGGTTAAGTGAGTTGCCTGATTCACACAGTTTGTAGTTATCTGAGGATATATTTGAATTAATTTTTCCCAATTCCAGGTTCGTTATGTTATCTACTGTGTCCACTAGCTATCTTTATAATGCCATTATAAAACTTGTCAGTCAAGAAAGGCCTGCTCTAAAAAGATGACGGGCTGGTTTCACACTGAATGTGGGCAGTAAGAAATTCACAGCTTGTTTTCACTATTGCTTCTCTCACAACATCATGATTACTGAAGAGCTATGTTGAACATTTTGGATGGATCTCCATGGTGAACATGGCAGGACATGAACAGGAGTTACAAAGGATGATCAGGAATGGGAGGGTTAGCTTCTTTGGAAGGAAGACCTGTACTATAGAGACCACGGTTATACTGGCATATTAAAACCTCCTAATACAGAAACTTAGAAAGGGAAGGCTAGTGGACAGAGGAAGATAATTTCTCTTTTGATCATGGGTTTTCCTTCTTTGTACCTACAAGGCCCTCTCTCTTCCTCTTTACCTTCTGAAACCCTTCCGGTTCTTAAAACTTTAACTCAAATGCTACCTTCTCCATGAAATATTTCCTTATTCCTCTTGTTTGTAATATCTACTTCCATTCAAAAAAAAAAAATCTCAGGACATGCTTTGCTACCTGAGCAGTACCTCTCCAGTGGACTTACCATGGTGAATTACATCAGATAGAGGCTCTTGAAATGTTTATTGAACAAAATATTAATATTAGTTTAAAAGAAATACTTTGGTTATTTCACTGCTCTTCAAATGAACAAGAAGAAATGTTATCTCATTATATCTTATAGTAGGTATTCAGTCCTTCAGAAATATGTGATTAAATAACCATGATTTAGGTATTTAATTCCTAAAATAGTTCATAGCCAGTCTCTCCCCCTGCCCCTTAATTTAGTAGATGGCCAGTCAATGAATATTTATTAACATGTACGGTTTGCCAGGCACTGTGGTAAATGG
The DNA here is from genome assembly GCF_019393635.1 of Dromiciops gliroides. Taxonomy (NCBI): domain Eukaryota; kingdom Metazoa; phylum Chordata; class Mammalia; order Microbiotheria; family Microbiotheriidae; genus Dromiciops; species Dromiciops gliroides. The sequence continues at coordinate 686,612,296 of NC_057862.1, forward strand.
GTGGGCATTTCAGGGTCATCATGGAAAACAGATTCATCCTCCTGAAGTCAAGTTGGAGAAGATCTCATTTAGCTTGGTCCTCAGAAGAACACATGTCCTGACCCTGAGCTCATACTTAATGCCCCTATAGGTTGTCAATACTTGATAGAGCTCCAACACTCCTGTTTCAGCCTTTGAGGACTCATGACCACCTACAGAGTACCAGGATGAATCATCAAAACAGTTCTTTAGCAGAGAAGTAGTACAGTAATTCTTCATGATTCAGTTCCAGTGTATGAATTCATTAGTCTGAACATTTCCTTTATGGAAACATTAATTCTCCAACACTTATACCTATCATTTGTTGTTGTTCAGTCATTTCAGTTGTGTCTAACTCTTCATGACTCCATTTGGGGTTTCCTTGGCAAAGATAATGGAATGGTTTGTCATCTCTTCCTCTATATCATGGTACAGATGTGGAAACTGAGGCAAACAGGTTTAAGTGACTTTCCCAGTCACACAGCTAGTAAGTGTCTGAGGTTGGATCTGCACTCAGGAGATGAGTCTTCCTGACTCCATGCCTGGTACTCACTCTATCCTCTTAATGACATAGCTTCCATATACCTAACATTAATCCAACCAATCTGATATCCTCCACAAGTCTCAATCACAGAATCATATAACTAGTGTTTGAAGGGACCTCAGCAGTCCTGTAGTCCACCAATACTCAAAATAAGAACCCCTCCTAAAAGGTAGCTTACAAGTAATCATTCAGTCTTTATTTAAAGAGCTCCAATCAGGGGAAGCCAACTATTTGCAATGACACATTCTACTTTTAGGGAGCTCTGTTAGGATGTTTTTATGCTTCATAAAAACATGCCTTAATTTGCATCTTTGTAACTTCCATCCACCATTCAAGATTATTGATTTCACCTGGACCAGTGTTTATTTCCATGTCTGGTACATAGTAGGCACTTAATAAATGTGTTTAGACTGCCCAATTTGTGGCTTCTTTGTATGATTTGTTTCATGAATTTGCCGTAGTCAATTATAAGTTCCTTTACAATTTTTTTTTTATCATTCTCTAACCTCAAGGTGCCTAACAGTGTGTTATAAAACCAATGGAGAATTAAGTACCACTGGCTGATTTGACAAACAGATAACATGGAAATACAATTTGGGACAGCACATGCTAAATTATTATTTCTCTGAGCATCATCACCATGGGAAACAGCATTTTATCAGATTGGGGCTGGCAAACCAAACCAAACCAAAACAAAAAAAAACTGATTTGTTTTCTTGTGACACAGTTCATAAATAAATATGTATAGGAAAAGAAATATGGTTTTCCAAAGGGCTTTCCTATTTTTGATTCCCAATTTTTAAAAGAAGTTATAAAATATAATGAACTATACTTATATATTATAAAATCTTATGAAATGCATATATATGTACAAAACTGTGTAACATATACATATATGTGTATATAATGTTTACATTTCTCTCTGTCTCTCACTGTTGCCTAATTGGGTGAAACATAAGAATTTTTTTGCCTCCCAAGTCAATAAAATTCCATTTTGTAAACAGCTGTTTCTTAATAGGCTTTGCTACTTCTGTCCTATTAAAAGACCTTACATCTCTAAAAGAGTAGAAGAAGGAATCTAATAGTCCAAAAGTAAACAGTATCATCACTGGGAAAATCATTTATTATGTCTTTTCAAGTTTTAAATTCCATGATCTAATCCTATAAAGATGGAATGCTGTTTTAAACCTTTACTCAGTAAGTTAGACTAGAAACTATGTATTTTCTGAAAAAACACAAGGAAATGCCCTGGTGTGTGACTTGTATTTTCTTTATCCCAAAGTCAACTTTGAGAATTACATGTCACAGACTAATGATGCCCATAAGATTCTGCAGATTCCTGATGTCCTAGGAGTTCTATTTATTGGACTTGGTTGGGGGTGGGGAGTCGGGGGGGCATTTAATCAAAATCTATAAACTTAAAAGCCACAATGTATCTCTTGTCTCTAGAGAATTCCAAAAGTCATGGGAGAATATAATTTTCCTCTTTGGAATTTTCTTCCCATGGCAGAGTACTTGGAATACCCAATGTGAGAATCTAATGCAAAAGAATGGGGCAAATTCTGTATTTAAAATGGATATGTATATCATGAAATTGGTGGTTGACGTCCTCTTAATCTAGTCATGTACAGGTGTTCAATTTTGGCATTTGGCCTTTAAAATAATTAACAGTTAAGCAAAGAAATGAATGGAATTGCTGACCGCTATTTATGTATTCATAAATATAGCAGCTAGGTGGTTCAGTGGACAGAGTGTTAGAACTGCAGTCAGGAAAACCTGAGTTTAAATCAAGCCTCAGACATTTACTACCTGTGGGACCTTGGAAAAGTCACCTAACCTCTGTTTGCCTCACTTTCCTTATCTAGAAAATTGAGATAAGAGCACCTACCTCCCATGTGTGTTGGGAGGATCAAATCATATAATTGTAAAGCTCTCATCACAGTGCCTGAGCCCTGTATAAATGTTAGTTAATATGTTATTCATTCATTCATTATTTATATGACAATTAATAATTGGTATCTATTTAAATATATTATCCAATATGTCACCTTCACAACCCTCCTATCAATAAAGCAGTTTTTAAAAAATCCCTCAATAAATTTCTATATCTTTTGAGAAAACAAATCCCTGGGGCAGCTAGGTGGTGCAGTGGATAGAGCACTGGCCCTGGAGTCAGGAGGACCTGAGTTCAAATTTGGCCTCAGACACTTAACACTTACTAGCTGTGTGACCTTGGGTAAGTCACTTAACCCCAATTGCCTCACAAAAAAAAAAAAAAATCCCCAGAAGAGCCACATCGAGAAGCTGGAAATCTTTTTCTGCATTTCAATTTCCCCTCTTTCAAGGGCTGAGTTTCATCTTGATTCTTAGTGAATCATAATTTTCCCTGTCACATTGTTCTGTGTTCAACGGCCATTAAAGTGAGGTTTTGTCCCATCATTTTTTACCAATTTAAATATTTGGGTCTTTTTACACCATTTCTCCTCTCTCTACAACCCCTGACTAAAAGTGGAAATAAGCTCAGCTGAGCATCTGAAGCGATAAGGGACACTTCCATGAGAATGAGTCCTTTCCCCTGGCCTTCACTACTTCCTGGAGAGAAACACTAAAGTCCCATATAAATTCACATGCTCTCATTTTTCGTAGACTTCCACTAAAGCTCTGACTAACACTTTCTCCAGCTGTGCTTTTAGTTCCACTTCTTCAGTCCTGTCTCTCATGCCAAGCTGCTTAGGAGACCTCCCTACCGAAATCCTTCCTTGCGAGGATACCCATTGGGTTTTCATATCAATTAGGTTAGTTCAAAGCTAGTTAAATGCATGTCTTAATCACAAGGACCCTCTCTGAGCAAACCATTGGCAAGGTGGACTAGTCAGATGGTTTCTCTACATTCTGTTCGGCCATAAAGCTCTCTCTTCTTTGTAGGAAGTCAATAAATATTAATTATAGCTAGAGAACCAATTTGAAAATTGCAGCTACGGTTTTAGAATTGAGCAGCAAACTCATTTCCAGTTAAATGGGAATTCATTTTGAGATGGGAAATGTTTCTACACTCTTTAAAAAGAGGAAAACTGTTTTCCAAATGGTATCAACTGCAGGCTAGCCTCTATTAGTTTCATGAACATTTTTGTCTGGAGACAAGCTATGGAAGTCTTTTCTAACGCTCTTTTCTTCTCCCTGGAAATCCCTCTCTGACCCTTCTGAACCTATCATTCTTTGAAGATAGTCTTCCAGACTGCTGCTCCATGAAGTCTTCAATGCCCTAAGCCACATTCCCACTCATATCTCTTTTACCTTGACTTTCTTCAGAACTACACATTACACCTTTGCTCCATTATTGAGATAAGAGCTCACATTGCTAGACCTGTACAATTTACAAAGCATACATCTCACCAAAACAAAACAAACATTCTCTGAGGTAGGTAATTCAAGGGCTATGTTTCCCATTTCAACATTTGAAAAATAGCTGTAGAGATATGAGGCAAACCCTGGGTCACAGGGTTCATACCACAATAAGCAAATTACTTTTACATTCAATTGTGAACCAGGGTGGAGACTGTCTTTGCCCTTCTTTGAATCCCCAGGCCTTAGCACAGTCCCCAGCAAATAGTAGTCATTTAATAAATGCTTGTTATCTGATCTTTGACAAAGTTAAATGTTAGCTAGAAGTCACAGTCTATAGTGTGCAGGCCTTAGAGTCAAGAAGCCCTGAGTTCAAATACAGACTCAGATATTTACTGTCTCTGTGATGTTGGGCAATTCACCTAAATTCTATTTGGCTCAGTTTCCAATTCTCAGTGTTATTGTAAGGATCAAATGAGATAATAACTGTAAAGTGTGTAATCCAATGCCTGGCACATGCTAAGCACTATATAAATCTTAGCTACTTTTATTTTTACTAATTAAATTTATTGCCAAACAATAAATTTTGCAATATTTTGCACCTCTAAAGAATGAATTAAAAATCCTTGTTAATGGGATATAGATACATGTATGTGTTTCTATGTATATAAATATGTGTATATGTATAAATATGTATGTGTATATACATATACACATATAGATAGATGATAGATATAGATAAGTAGATATAGAGATAGAGATATAGAAGAAGATTATAGAGATAGTGATACAGAAGGAGATAGAGATAGAGATAGATAATTTTCTGCAATCACTAGTTGCACATGATTTAGGCTTGGAGTCACAACATCTTTATACATTTTTTTTTATTTTTTTAGTGAGGCAAGTGGGGTTAAGTGACTTGCCCAAGGTCACACAGCTAGTAAGTGTTAAGTTTCTGAGGCCGGATTTGAACTCAGGTAATCCTGACTCCAGGGCTGGTGCTCTATCCACTGTGCCACCTAGCTGCCCCTATACATATTCTTTACCATGAACAGTCTATTTTCTTAAATTTGACCTGGATTATAACTCATAAGTTTTCATTGGCATTTAAATCAGGTAAGTTTCCAAGCCATAGATGCATACTTTTATCCATGTCTTGGATAAATTTTTAATTTTTCATGTTCTTTGGAGTGGTACAAGGCTGTGTTTCAGAATTGCATCACCATTTGGGAATTTTAGTAATTCTGTCACAAATCTGCTTCTCATTTTATCAATATATTTATCAGAGTTCTTCATTTCCTCCATGGAGATAGAACTTCCAGGCCTATTGGACCACAATACAAAACAATGCAAACAAACAAAAACCTTTGACATTTTTCCTGAGCGTTTTACAGTCCAATAAAGATTCCCAGATTTGAAGAATTACCTAGACATCTTCTGAGAATAGTTTCAATAAAATTACTTTTCCTATCTTCACTACTCTAAGCTGTGTAAAATCTCCCTTCCCCCATGGCAAGTGGTCTCATTTTGTAACAATGATTAACTGCTTTTTTTATTCTTTTTTCCCCCATAGTTCCTCCAAAATTTAGAAACCTATACCACAATGTATAAGAATCAATAAGAGCCCCTCCAACTACATGGTCCTTTTCAAATCTTACCTTGTTTTTTGAAGATTAATTATCCTATTTCAAATGAATAATTGTTCAATGCTTGGAGGTTTTTTTTGTTTTGTTTTGTCTTCTAAAAGTCTTTCCTTTGCATTCATTACAAATGATTGTTTTATTTGGGGTTTGGCTGATAATGAAAGTATGGGCCTTCTCCACATCAACAGCCACTGCACTGTCTAGTAATCATTGAAGAGTGCCCTTTAAGAACTACAACGTTTTGGGCAGCTAGGTGGCGCAGTGGATGGAGCACTGGCCCTGGAGTTAGGAGGACCTGAGTTCAAATCCGCCCTCAGACACTTAACACTTACTAGCTGTGTGACCCTGGGCAAGTCACTTAACCCCAATTGCCTCACCAAAAAAAACCAAAAACCCCAAAACAAAACCTACAACTTTTTTTACATTTCCTTGTGACAGTTATTAATAATTAAAACAGAAAGTTAAAAATACAGTAATGACAACATTGTAATCCATGTGTGGAAGGAAATACAGCGCTCAATTGAAAAAGATAAGAAAAGGTAGGGATACCAGATAATCCAGTTTTATGTGGTAAGGTAAGCTTTAATTTCTTAGCAAGTTTCATGGTTCTCAACTGTTGGCATTTCAGTATCCATATAAGTTATATGGTGATAGAAGACTAAGATTTGTAACTATCTTCCAGGTCAAGGCAACTTAGTAGTTCATTGGATAGAGTACCCAGCCTAAAGTCAGGAAGACTTGAGTTCAAATCTGGACTCAGACACTTATTAGTTGTATGACCCTGTGCAAGTCATTTACCCCTTTTTATCTCAGTTTCTTCATGAGTAATATGAGCTGGAAAAAATAGCAAACCATTTCATTATTTTTGCCAGGAAAACCCAATCATGAAGAGCTGGGCATGACTGAAACAAATGAACAAGCAGTCTAAATATAAAACTGTTTGTACCTGGAGATGTATCCACTACATAAGTGGTCAAGAATTGTCTATGCATCTTTTTTGTTATGCACGGCATTTCTGAAGATGAACAAGTGTATGCCATCTTTTCTTGTTAGTATTCACCTATTTAAATGGGCAAATCACCTGTTGTATGCCCCCCCCAATCCCCAGTAGAATGGATTCAGACACAGACACATTTGGGCATAATAAGCTAAGTATTTTGGGGATGATTCTGGAAGAATATCCTAATATATGATCTCCCCATGTGCATGAGAGTATGAGATCATCCTAGTCTATATATCTTTCTATATCTATCTATATTATCTATCCATCCATCTATCTGTCTTTCATTCATCCAATTTATTTACTTGTCTGTTCGTTTAGTTATTTATATGTATCTGCATATCCATCTGTCTGTCTTTTGCCTACAACAGTCCTGAATTAGTGTCTATAATGCCTTTGCCTAATGAATTATAGTGCATGGTACCACTCAAGGCACCTCTTCCATCATTGGATAACCCTATTGACTAGGAACTTTATTTTTCCTTAAATCAGGCATTTACTTCTGCTTTTCATCTTCTAGTTGTTGCCCTTAATTTTGTGCTTGAAAGCTAAGAAGCTAGATTATTTGGATTCAGGAAAACATGAGTTCAACTCTTATTTCAGAAATCTATAAACTGTGTGACCCTGGACAAGTTAATTAACATCTTTTTGCCTCAGCTTCATCAACTATATAATGGGTCTCATCATTACAGCTTCCTCCAAAAGTTGTTTTGGGAATACAATGTGATAACATATGCATTCAGTATACAAATATTAATAATTATATATATTTTGGCTATTGTTAATATATGAAATCTAATCCATTGTCCACATGCCATTATTCAAGTAAATGAAGGTAGTTCTTGAGATACATTAAATGGCATCTCGGGGGCAGCTAGTGACACAGTGGATAAAGTACCTGCCCCAGATTGAGGAGGACCTGAGTTCAAATCTGACCTCAGACACTTGACACTTACTAGCTGTGTGCCAAGTCACTTAATCCTCACATTGCCCTACAAAAATAAACAAATAAACAAATAAATAAATAAATGGCATCTCAACCACAGTTTAGTCTTAAAAACCATATCCTGCCATATATTTCTTACATATTCCCTACTATAACCACTAGATATGGATGTGATGCAGATACCCAGGAAATATTTTTTGAATTGTGATTAGTTGGAATTTTCTGTTTTCTATTCTTTAAAAGAGAAGACAAATGTGAAAAATTCAAGGAAAAAGCAAACTGCTAATTCTGTGACTCTCATAGCATCATACATCCAGAGCCTGAAGAAGTCTCAGAAGCAAACTAGTCTGGTGCCTTTATTATATAGATGAAAAAAACAGAGGCATGGTTATGGTTAAATGAGTCACTCAAAGTTACATGAATGTGCCTGAGGTGGGATTTAAATAGGAATCTTTCTAACTCCAAACCCAATTCCCTAGACACTATGTCTAACACTAATATATCTATTTGAAATGATTGGAAACACTTTATATTATCTCATTTGAGTCACCAACAACCCTGTGAAGTAGGCGATGTCATAATTTCTATTTGACAGTTGAAGACCTTGGACAGAGACAGATTAAAAGTCTTGAGATACATAGCTAATGAGCATCTGATTCAGGATTTGAACCAGGTCTTCCTTACACCAATTCTGGTACTACATTCTTGACAAAACATTGCAAGAACAGGTCTTAAGAGTCTAGTTATCATTTAATTTTATGTGGAATTTTAAAATAACTCAGTGCTAGGAGTTGTATTCTGTAAAGTATAAAAAGAGAGGAGCCATAGGGATGAAAGGCCTAAGTCTATCTATATAATAGTCATTTGAAGGAAATAACTATCTCTTAGACTGGAGGTAAGAATTCTTTGGTAGCACACGGGAATATCTGGAGTATTTCATCAATTAGCATGTGGAAGAGGAATTAAATGTGATCTACTTAGCTCCAGGTGAATAAAAATATCATATAGAAATGAGGTAACATAGTTGAAAGAGCACTGGGCCTGGAATCAGGAAGACCCATGTTCAAATCCAGCCTCAGACACTTATTAGCTGTATGACCCTGGACAAGTCACTTAAACTTGTTTACCTCAGTGTCTTCATTTGCAAAATAGGGTTAATAATAGCACCTACTTCCCAGGATTGTTGTGAGGCTCAGATAAGAAAAAAATTTGTAAAAACCTTAGCACAGTACCTATGCGCAGTGCACTTAATAGGTGCTTAGTAAATGAAATACTTATTCTCTTCCACTTGCCCCTCCCCAGATTGTAAAATTAAGACAAGTTTTTAAAGACAGGCAGAGCAAGAGGTAAATTTAGACCAAGAATTACTGAAACAATAGCAACAAACCACTTGCTAATAACTAAACCTAACCCAAAATAGAAGGACTTCCTCCAGTGGTGTATTCCCCTCCAGTGGTGTATTCCTGTTTCTTGGAGGTGTTCTAGGTGTTCAAATAAAGGTTTTATGACCACTTGTCTGATATGTTGTAGTCAGGATTCTTGTTTGAAAAGAGCTAAATGACCACTAACATATCTTTCTGCTATTACATTTCTGGATGATAGTTCAAACACACTTTAAGGGAACATTGACTATCTACCACCTGACCCATTCGCCCTGCTTTAGGTGACAAAACTCAAGTGAGCTTTAAATAGTTCCTATTAAAATGAAGGCTTGCAAGCTTTCAGATGGTGAACATAGATGCTAAATTGAAATCACAGTCTAAAATGATCCTCATTAAATGACTAAGACATCATGTCCCTGAAATCCAAAGCAATCTACCAAATGACAAATTTTTCATTTATCCACGCAAAGAATTTTTTTTTGCAACTTTAATGGGATCACTTTGCTTAGAGGAGAATATAATGTTTCCATAGGGATAGTGACTAAATAGGATTTCACTGGACCTTTTGGAGGAGGAAACTCCCCCCCCCCCATCAATGTGGATTGGCATCATCGCTGCAAGTCCTAGTCTTAGTGTGGTATCTAGATGACTGAGATGAAGTCAGCATCTGTCACAGAGGAGACTTGCACCCAGGTATTCCTCTGAAGCCAACTCTCTAGCCAATACACTGTACTGCCTCTACAACTTTTAAATAGAAAGGGAAAAGGCAATTAAACTTGTAGCTGGTCATTTCGCAAAATCTAAATAGCACAGACATTTTTCGAGTCTAAAAAACTAAAAGGATCTTAAATTCAGAGAATAATACTTTAAGATTCTCACAGATCATAATCATGTCTAATCTTAATTAATAAAGCCATAGCTCCATTTTCTAGCCATTTTCAGCAGGCCATGCAAGGCCATGCTGTGGCAGCTGATGCAATGTCTGTACCAGGGAGACCAGACGTCTCCAAAGGAAGGCTCCTGAGATAATATTTTACATCCAGCTCCATGGCTTTCCCTGTGACCTTGTGAAAACTGGCAACTCTGGGTAATCAGAGCTTTCCATAAAATAGAATAGTTCTTTATCCCATAGTTGGGCCAGCAAAGAGATAGAGAGAAGAGATCAATTGGAAATAGAAAAGCACTCAAATCCTGGCACCACTATGTCCTAGCTGAGCTATATTAACACAGGTGTCACAGACACTTGCTTTCCTTCTCTATAAATGAAAGAATGTGAAGTTAGAGGAGAAAACCTTTGAAGCATGTGCTCAATTGAAATCCTACAATCTTAATATACACATTCTGTCCCAAAACAAACAAACAAAAACCCCACCAAACTCTAGAAGCTCTCTAGAATTTGCATGAAAAGCTGCAAATTCCTTAGTAATTATCTCCAAAATCCACAGTATTTATGAATATCAGCACTTATATTTAGCTTTACATATGGATTAAATGACTTGGTTAGGAATTATATCATAGAGGGAAAAGTGAAAAAGAGAAAAACATTTTGCTTGTGGTTTAAATCAAGAAATGTTAAGTGCTGACCATCTGTGATGGGCTCACTTAGGTAAAAGGGATACGAAGTATATAATGAGGCATTGCTCCTTCTCAGGGACCTTCTACTCCAAGTAGGGGCAAGGTAAGTATAAGATGATATGTGCACATACTAGTCAGAGCAAAAGAAGTCCATTGGTGTGCAAATATCTAGAAACATAAAATAAAATAATTACATGTATTGAATTTTACAATAAACTTTAAAACTTATATGTATATGCATAGGATTCCCAGGTCAAAATTCATACTTATTTTCTCTTCTGACCTCAGTCTTGCATCACAACCAGCCTTTTGGACATGATAAACTAGATATTCCATCAGCATTTCAAGTTCAACATGTCCCTAATTGAACTCATTATCTAACTTCCCCCATCACAAACCTTCCCCTTTTCCAAAACTCCCACTATAATCCCTTTGCTATTCATTTTTACCCTCCACATTTACAATCCACTGCCAAATATCATTACTTCTACCTTTAAAACATCTTTTACAAGTATCCTCTCCATTCACAAATCAAGACCATTCCCTCACAATTTCTATCCTGGTGCATTGCAGGAGCCTTCTAAATGATATCCTTGTCTTCTCTCTCTCCTCCAATCCACTTTATCCTTCAGTCAACTGAAAAAGTGGCCCCTGAATTCTTATTTTAAGTCAGCTACGGGACCAATCCACTAAAGGTGATTGGGAGTATCTGTGGCAACTCTTGCTATAGCATAAGACAAGGAAGATATTTAAAAAGGAAGATACTCTAACAAATAGTCATAGTCAACAGAGAACCATTTTGTGAGCAATATTTTTAGTTTTTAAAATATGGCAACAGAACTCATATCTCATCCAAACAACATGTTTATCACTTTTAACAATACAAATGTGTGCAGCTTTTTTTTCTAAATACATCAGAGCCATTATAATATAAACCACAATGTTCTTTGAACTCTGAACATTGCACAAGGATGTAAGAATTGATTTTTTTAAAAAGAACAGGAAAAATATACGCCAAAGGAAGAAAATTCAGTATTTAAGCGTTGGGGTGAAAAAAACCCACTAAGTTATGAAGTCTGCTCCAAAAGTGCCCAGCCAGCAGTTAATAAAGGTATTCAACAAATAGCAACCTATCTCATCCTAGGGCTATCAATTCTCTTCTCCACTCTAGATTTTCTTAAATTAGCAATACTTTTAGAAATTGCTTTATAAAGAAATAGTTTTAGGGTAGAAAGACAAATTGCCACCTCTTAGAGAAAGCTGCTTATTTTCCTCCAAATTCACTTACTTTGAATACAAAACCAAATGTCAGTAGAAGGTGAATATCGGATGAGGTACTTGAAGCTAATATTTATATTTTTCTCGGTTCATTAAGAGAATTAGAATGTTGTTCATGGGGCTTCTTATGTACGCATTGTGTGTGTGTGTGTGTGTGTGTGTGAGTGAGTGGGGGTGAGAGGGAGATAGAAAAAGAAAGAGAAAGATAGAGACTAAGAGATAGAGAGAAAGACAGAGACAAGCAAAGACAGGGAGACAAGGAGTTAGAGTGACACAAAAACAGAGAGAGGTGGGGAAAGTGAGAGTTGTGTTTATTGTCATTTCCAAATAATGGATAACAGTATGAAAAACGTAGAGTTAAAAGGAAACATGGATAATTTAATCCAAACTTCTCAATCTACAGCTAAGGAAACAATTCAGGGAGATAAATAATTGACCAAGGTCAGATAGTTAGCAAGTGACAATGCTAGAATTTAAACCCCGCTCTTCTTTTCTTCTCCAAAGCACTTTTCCCAGAACCCATGATAGAAGCAATTAGTCATCTAATGATTGTTGTTCAAAGAAGAGAATCTGAAGGATTTGGAAAGAAAAACAAGTGTAACTGGTTAAGATGATCATAATTAAGCTGAAATATTGGATTCAAATTTTATCTCAGCCTCAAGAACTTTCCTTTGGAGTTGCTGTATGGTCAATTAGAAAGCCCCCCTGGCCTGGAATCAAAAAGTCCAAGCTTCAAATCCTCGCTTTGTTGCTCATTAGCTGTGTGTCCATAAGGAAGTCTCAAGCACTCTGAGACTCAGTTACCTCTTTTATAATGTGGGGGTGTTTATATCTGTACTGCCTTCCTTTCTTTGGGGTTATTTAGGCAAACAAATCAGATGTCTACAAAATGCTGTAAAATATCAACTGTTATCAATATTCTCAAATTGTGACCTGCCTTCTAAGGACTAAAAGTTTTGGCATCTCCCAAGGCTTTGCTACACTTCTGAATGACTGATACCTTTCCATTTGTGAGATATAGGGGCAACCTGTTAAAATAGTGGACTCTTTTAATTAAAAAGCAGCATTGTTAATCATTGGAAGAGGAGGGATTGAGAGAAATGAAGTAATATCATCCCAGAAAATTGCTTTTATCTCAGAAAAATGAGGCAGGGAGGGAGTCTGGGTACAAAAGGCACATTCTAGAAAAGATATCTCAAGGCTGAGAGACAGTCTTGTAGGGGACTAGAAGTAGATATAGAAGAGAACCTCAAGGCCAGTAGCCTAGCTAGTCCAAATATGCCAAAGGTTAAAGCTAGTTTGTACTGTTCTAGCTTAATTAGCTTGTGCATATTAACTGTCAGCACCCCAAAGGTAGGGACTAGTGCCATTTTCAAATGTGATGTATGTAACGAGAGTGGGGACATGTTGAGATGAAAGATGTAGAGATATTTTGGGAAGATTGTACACCTCAAGACAATAGGGATAAAAAGGGAAGTTGTCTGTGGCAAAATATGCCACTCTTCTATGGTGCATGCCCATTCTGGCGAAGATGCAATAAAAAATCCTTTGAAATATCAAGATGGTCTGGCCATATGAAGGAAAGTCTGCATATGCCACTGATACTCTTTGTCAGCAGTGGTCAGCATGAGTGATATAGAATGGAAAAGGTTAAATGAGCTGCAGTCTGTACTTTGGGAAAGAATATCCACTTTGAGGAGATAAGAAGAGATCCATTTTAAGTATAAATCAGAAAGATGAAAAATACTAAAATTATTATAATGGCTACATGAAGTGAAATAGTTCTGAGTGAGAAATGCAGCTTAAAAATACACATCATCTTATAGTAATAATGTTGATCATGATAGTAATAATAGGAAATTAGACTGAAAAAGAGACTCAGTTCAGGAGGAGACATGGAAATGACCAGAATACTTATACCATGATATTGTCATAATTAAATTTACAAGTTCTATTTTATACATTCCAAACCTTTTTATTGATAGTTAATTCCCTTCTTTATGTAAAGCCATCTTTGACTGGTCTGCAAGACACATGAATTTTTATTTAGCCCAGAAACAAAACACAAATTAGTTTAAACCATGGGTTCCAGAAAAAAAAAATATCATCGGCTAATAGGAACATGGATGCAATGATTCTACTCTCTGAACCAAATATCAGGATTCTTTTCTCATTTATTTTCCACTCATATATTTTGGGAAAATTTCTTTGACTTTTAAGTCAATGCACATTGTACAGTGTTAATGGGCCAACAATTACCATTATCTCACTCACCACTTGCCTGACACACACACATATACACACTCACTCATAATACATATATGTGTGTACATATATACACATGCGTACATATACATATGTCTCAAAAGTCAATGTCTGTTTTTATAATTAGTTGAATGACAGATAAATAGATAGACAGAGAGGCAGGCAGGCAGGCAGAGGCACTTGGGAAAATATAATTCTCTTTCCAGTTAAATAGAATAATGAAATTGTATAGGTTCTAAAATTTAAAGTGGAAAGAACCTTAAAGGTCATCTACTCTAACCTCCTTATTTCATAGAGGAAGAGACTGAGGTTGAGAGTTTGAAAATATAAGTTCATACATGTAGTAAGTTTGAGAAATGTTCCCATGTTCTCTCTTTCTCTAAATAAATTGAACATTCAACATGTCCATGAATAATTCTCATATGATGCCTGGGTTCCTGAATGATTGCCTTATTTTGCCTAGAACCTGGTTTCCGCATCATATTCATGATCCAAAGCCTTATGATGAAGCATGCTGTTCACTGCCTGCCAGAGAAGTAATGGTGTCAGGGTGCAGAATGGGGCATTGATATTTTGGACAAAGTAAAGAGAAAATGGTTTGCATGATGATACATATTTGTTACAAACACTTTTCTTTTTCTTTCCTTCTTCTAGGGACTGGTGGAATGATAGAGAAAATGAGTTTCTTTTAATTAAAAATATGATGTTTAATTAAAAAAATGTAGTCATTTCCAGAGCATGCTGCTAAATATGGAACTCTTTTTCTTCCCTCTCTAGCTAATTTTTACCTGTTACCTTTCCCTGTTAGAACATACACTTCCTCAGTGTAAGAAGGTGGTTGCTTCCTTGCATTTTTATGTCTAACACTTATCAGTCACATAATATGAGCTCTTAATGAAAGTTTCAGTCATTCATCACTGATTCATTCCTTGACTGAAACATTTCTCTGGAGGCAGTGGTCTTAAAGGTCTGGGGCTGTTCTTTGAACAGCGAAGAAGACCCTTAGGAGATTAAGGTGAAAACATAAAGACCAGATGTTATATTTAAATGAATTACAATGTACATTCATTCCTCAGTGTGTTATTTAAAGATCTTCACAATCGATCCACTCCCTACCTTTCCAATCTTCTTACATTTTGCTTTCCTTCATTTAATATACAATTAACTTATACTAGCCTATTTGTTTATTTTTTTCCTCACACTGAACATTGGTTCTCTGCCCATGTTATATACTGGCAGTCTCCCATGACTAGAGTGCTCCTTTTCTTCTCAGCTCAAATACTGTTTTGCTTTCATTTTATATATATTATGTGTATACATATGTACGTGGTTCCCCCTTAGGATGGAAGGTTCTCGAGGGCAGAGATGGTTCTTTCGTATTTCTAGTGCTTAGCACCCTAACACATAGTAGGAACTTAATTAGTGTTTGTTGTCTGATGGATTAACTCCTCAATAACTTAACAGAGAGTGCTCTGTTCAGTCTCTGGACCCATTTCTTCTTTCTCCCTTTGACATCAGAAACACCTATTCTTATGAAGGAAGTTATCTCCATAATAACTGATTTAACAGGCATGTATTATAAGATACCAAACACGAATCTTTGAGTAAGAAGCTGGGAAGAGTTCCAAAAAAGGTGAATCTCAGGTTTCTGTACCTTTTTAGTAGTTGCCCTAAGATCCGATTTTTTTTCCCTTCTTCACTTCTGACTCTTAGAATCTGTGGCTATCTTTAAGACTCAACCCAATTTCTACCTTTGCAGCAAGCTTTTGCTGGTTCTCCCATTCCTTTCTTCTCTCTTTAGTGCCTTCCTACTCTACTATTGCTTTCCAGTTACTCTGTATGCATTTGTATGTACAAAATCTATTTATATTCATGAGGTTGTTCCCATTGGATTATAAGATCCTTGGGGGCAGAGCCAGGTTATCACGTTTTCTTTGTATCCCTCAATGTGCGTCATCCTGCCTGGCATTGAGTAGTGTCTTGAAAAATGTTTATTGATTCATCGATTGATTGAATTTCCACTTCTATAATGGAGATATTTAATGATAGTAGACAATAACTAGAAAGCAGGGTAAATATATCTATAGTCAAGGAGAAATATGTGGAGGGAAAGGAGTTAGTAACAATGTAAAATTAATTTTATAATAACCACAAAATCTCACACTTGGCAAAGACCTTAGTTAACCCTCTGGTCCAGCCCCTAAATGAAGGAGCCTTCTGTACAACTCACCCAGAAAAATCCAGCTATGACCTAAGGACCTCTAGGAATGTGATCCCACCTAAAGCAGCCAATTCTATTTTGGGTGAAATTGTATAAATTTTCCCCATGACATTAATCCTAGATCAGCTCATAGGAAATTTCTGTCTGTATATCCTAGACCCACTCTGAAATCAGGCAGAACAAACCTAATCTTTATTATATTTGCAACCCCATCAAGTACTTGAACACAATTGTGATGCCACTTGTGTCTTCCTACCTTCAATTACAGCATTACCAGTTCCTTCAATGGAGTCTCAGATGTTATAAACTCAAGTCTCTTTTCTTCCTCAGATGCTCTCCAGCTTGACAATTCTCTTCTTGAAGTATGGTTCCCAGAACTTAATATGGTATTCTTGATTCAATATGATCAAGGTCAATTATAATGGAGCTCTAACATTCCTCAAGCAAACTACAACACCCTTAATGCAATCCAAGTTTTTCAAAATTAATGGGCCTGCCTGCCATCTCATACCTAAAGGGTTGTTGAATTACATCAAGTTTTCAGGGGAAAGACAGTTCCATTTTGTTTTTCATCTTTAGACTTTGTGTAACACCCAGCAGAGTGTCTCACCCATAGTAAATACTTAATAAATATTTACAGAATTGAATTCTATTGAAATAGGCACACAAAAGGTGATATCTAAACAATTCTCCAAGATTAATTTCTTCCTGTAGGAAAACTCATTCAAAGCACTTTATATTATTGTTCAATGACTTTCCAGGAGCAAGTTCATACTGAGAATCACATTTACCTTTCACTCTGGGCCTGTCTCAGCGTAACAGGTACTCTCTAATTACTTACTATTGACTTATTTTTAAAATGCATCCAAAACTCATAACATGGCTCAATTGAATTATTCTAGAGCCTTCTCTTTCCAGTAACCTGTGAAACATCTTTGGATCACAGTGTAAGAGGTTTGAGGCCCATTGATCTGTGTGCCTGTAATTGATGTAGTCCAGTTATGGAAAGACATTGCCAAATCACTCAATGTATGAATTCTGTGTTTAATAACATTTGAAATTTCAAATTTCTATCTAGTAGAATGGGAAAATGCAACTAGCATTAGTCTGTAGACAAAACTCGGTAATAAAGGTCTCCATTGTAAAAAATTGGTATTTTATATATCTATATCTATCTATCTATATCTATCTATCTATCTCTTCCCTCTAAGGCTTAGACTTTTCCATCTAAATCTCACCAAATATGCTCTTTTCAGTTATATTATCATGGCCTTCTAATGTTTGAATATTAGAATATGTTCTAATATTAAAATATTAGAATATATTTCATCCTTCAAGGCACAGCCATAGAGACCTGAGTTGCCACAGGAGGCCTTCCTTAATTCTCCCAGTTGTTAATGCTATCCCACCCCAAAAATTACTTTATATTTAGTTTGAACATAATTTGTGTAACTTTATTTGTGTAAATACTGTTTTCTCCACTAGAATGTAAATTTCTTGAGTTTAGCGACTGGTGTTTGTAATTGTTGCAATTGTCTTTGAATCCACAGAGTCTAGTGCAGTGCCTGGACAATAGTAAGCAAAAATAGATGCTTATTGAATTGAGCTGATGAGCATCCTGATAGAATCACATTTTGGGAAAGAATAGAAGTCAGATCCTTTGAAGTACCCCCTTGGTGCTAGAATGTTCCTTTTCAATCAAGAGCAGGGTTTACTCATCCAATTTTTGTAGTGTACATTTTCTTCCTGATTTGGACCACAAAGAGCTGCCAGCGAGGTTGATAACTCAGCAGGAAAAATCAATAATCTAATCATTAACTCTGATTAGCACAGTGTCGGGCACATTTTAACCACTTAACAAATGTTTTATCTATTTATCTGTCTATTATTTCCAAAAATTGAAATGATAAGCATAGGTGTGTCAGTTTTAATATTTGGGAAATCTGCTTCATGGATCTACGTAATCTCAGAAGAATCAATATTGAAGGTGACCCAAAGGGCATTGGAAAGATAAGCAGTGAATTTCATTAGACAGCAATAAATCCCCAAGGATGAGTTGCATATGGGAAATAAAAAGTCATGTGTAACTAGACAAGAGGACAGGACATTCATGCAGTGAGAGCAAAGGTTAAGAGATAGGCATGTTCCCTCTTTCATTGGAATTCACAAAATTAAAAAAAAAATTCTGGTGCATTGCTTGCATCCAAAGTTTTACTATTTCCATTACTAGCCAAATATTTAAGCATAGAGAACAGAAATGAAGGCTTTGGATGGAAATCTTTTCTGGTGAAGTAAATGCCCTCTTTCAGAAGATCACCTCTCAGTTACTATCTCTTCCAATCCAGTAAGTTAATTGTCTGATTCACAATCTTTTCTAGCTTCAAACACCTTGCCTTCGAAGGTCTTCAGCTAACTAATCTTCCCTACCCTCTGTATCCATTATACCCCAACTATACACAGAGGCAATTTATAATAGACCAGGGGTTTAACTTTTATTGTGACCTGAAGTCCTTTGACAGTGTGATGAAGCCCATAGATCACTTCTCAGAATAATGTTTTTAAATGTCCAAATCAAATTGGATATAATTGCAAAGTAATCCAATTATATTGAAAAAAATCAGTATCTATTTCTTATGTTCATAGATTCCAGATTAAGAACATCTCCCTTATATACCTCAAAACCTACCTTGCAATTGCCAGACAGCCTTGGCTGCCATATTCCTAGCTAGGACTCCAATGGTAATATGGATATAGTTTTCAAGGTGGAATTCTAAAGCAAATCTCTGTATTCCAGAAACAGTATTTTTCTCAGTATGACACATGGCCTCTCAATAGAATAAACAAGTTTGCATGACAAAAAGTGGTAGAGATAAATCAGATGATTCTATTGTAACATGATCCCAAATTACTCTCAACAGAGAATAAATATCCAACAACATTGTATCCAATCTTTCAAAAACTAAAAACTCCCTTATTTTCTTTTTTATACATTCTTATATATTCAGTTTTCTAGATGATCTGTAATTCTAACTGGCACAAACTTCAAAAAACGTATATGTTTCTTTATTTTAATCTGATTTTATTTCTTTTATTTTACATTTCAGTGATTTTAGAAGGTATGATTTCCCTCCTCCTCCCCATTCATAACTAGACTTTTTGTAATAAAAAATAAGAGCAACTGAAAAAGTCCATTCCTCATAAAAATCTATGATTTTCTGATGCTATGAAATAAGTTAGTGATCACATCTGACACTGTATGTGAAATGCTGCCCTCTTCAAGGAAGGGAGGGAGCTGCATTGCCTCAGCTTTTCTCTGGGGACAGTACTACTCATACAGTATATGTGTCCTGGTATAGAGTTTGTTTATGGCATTCACTTTTGCCATTTGCTCTTTTATAATCATTGTGTGTGTTGCTTTTTCTGAGTCTGCTTCATTCCATATCAGTTTTTACAAAAACTAGAGAGATGCTTTCCATTTTACTTTAAATCCCTCACTTTCAGCATTTCTTTATGTGTAGTAACATAGTATCTAGAGCATAATAGGTATGTAATAAGTACTTGTTTACTAAATATCCCCTTAATTTTTTTTTTTTTTAGTGAGGCAATTGGGGTTAAGTGACTTGCCCAGGGACACACAGCTAGTAAGCATTAAGTGTCTGAGGCCGGATGCCGGTGCTCTATCCACTGCACCTCCCCCTTAAATCCTTATGCCACAATATGTGCAGTCATGCTCCAGTCCATAAGCACCAATGTTATTTCATTTCTAACACACACACACACACACACACACACACACCCCTTCAGCAAATACTTTTGGGTCATATGGTGCCTTTATTTTTCTCTTGAAGTAAGGGCTCTCCACCCACTTAGAAGGAAGGGCTTGGCATTGTTTGGAGATTTGTCTGTGCCCTCTCACATTCAATGATGTATTTTGTATTCAGGGAGGGGCGCAATTATGCCAGACACAACTCTCCTATATGTCAGAATGCTTATGACAGGAAGTCAGTGTATTCTTAAGTGACTCAAATGAAAACATTACAAGGGCTGCCTATCTGCTGACACTGATGCTCTTCCCCCTGACTTTGTGCAATCACAGAAAAAAAGCAATTGCTATCACTTTTGACACTAGCTCTCTTCTGATGAAACTGGGGTAGCATAACTTCACTCAAAGCATCCCATTTAATTAAGATGACCTTTCAACAGTGCTGGTCCGATACATTTCCAGTTGGCTAATAATGATCATTTTTATGCATTTTTGATCAACTAAGGTCTTTAGGACAGTTAAAGAAATCAGAGGCATCAAGTGGAAACTTAAACACGGAAAGAGGCGAGTTTATTAAATACGCCCTTCTGAGCATGCAAGCATGAGACATTTTAGCCCTGCTTTTGCCTTTTGTAACAGTGTTCTATTATACATAACTTCATTCCCTTAATGAAATCTATTTGTGGATTCATGCAAGAAAACAAGGTAATTGCATTCTCTCAACCACAATGCCATTTTCAACCATGGTGTTAGAGCGCTGATACCTTACATCTGAAATGAAAACCCAGAGAATGAGTCAGACTGCATAGAAGAAAATGGTCTGTACCATCTTGTGGATAAAAGACATTAAAAAAAGTGCGTGGACCTACAAAATCAGATTCAAGTACACTTTTTGGAAAGTTTCATTAGATGATATTTGAACCTGGCAGAGTAGTTGGGTTACTGTAATTAGAATCAAGAAGAATGAGATTCAAATCCTTCTTTGGACAGTTATTTGGTGTGTGTTCTTAGACAAATCATTTAAAGCTCTGTACCTTATTTTCTCCCTGCGTTAATAAAGGAGCCAAATTCAAAAGCCTCTAAAGTCACACACACACACACACACATAAGTGTGTGTGTATGTATATATATATACATATATATATGTATATATATATTATATATATATATATAATCAATGATAATCTCAACTGTGAGGTGTTAAGTAAATCCTTCAGAAATAGATTTTACAGGGAAAGCAGTTCTGAATTTAGAAACTGGGCAATCTGGGTTCAATACTGAATCTGGTTTTTTATCATCTGTGTGACCTTTGGGAAGTTACTAACCCTCTCTGAGCTTCAGTTTCTCTTTAAAATGAGAGAGTTGGACTCGATGAGCTAAAGGCCACTTTAAACTCTAAATCTGTAATTCTATCTGGGATTTTTTTTCTTTTAAATTTTCTTCAAAGAAAAGCATGTGTAGTGGGAGAGAGGGGCAGTGAAGAGAGAAACTTGGAAGCAGTGCTAGCTGATCCTTGTACTATCATACTCAGTTGCTCAGTAGCTTAGTTGATCAGCTTTACTTAAATGTCTTCTTTTTGTTCCCCTTTGTAGCAAGGAACGATCTGAAGGGTGTGGGTAAATTGAAATATCAAAAAAAATTTACTGTAATTTATGAGACATCAATAAAATATTTTTAAATCCCTAATTTTTATAGATGTTGTTAATCTGATTATAATTACCATAGTTTGGAAAGGATTTTAAAATAATGTGGAAAATAGTTTCAAATAGACTTTATAAATGCATTATTTTAGACAGAAAAAATAGAATTACAGATATTAAACAGTGAGGCAATTAACATTTGCTAAGTGCCTACTATCTGACAGACACTATGCTTAGCACCAGGAATACAATGAAAGGCAAGTACATTGCAGTTCATGTTGAGATAGCATAAAACCAACTAAATATATTGAAGATATATGTGTATGTGAGTATATACGTGTATATGTGTGCACATGCACACACATATACCTATGTATGTATGTACATATATGCATGATAGATACATGTGATTCATCCATTTTTTTTAATTTGTGGGGCAATGGGGGTTAAGTGACTTGCCCAGGGTCACACAGCTAACAAGTGTCAAGTGTCTGAGGCCAGATTTGAACTCAGGTCCTCCTGAATCCAGTGCCTGTGCTTTATCCACTGAGCCAACTAGCTGCCCTTATTCATCCATTTTCAAAGAGGACCAAGTCTTCAGCCTCGATCCCTCTTACAGAGTCATAAAAGGACAATGGCAAGGCAAAAATTAAGATAGCAAATATTATGATAGCCTGGGATGCCGTGGATGGTCATGGCATCTTTGATGTCTGACCAAGTTCTAGGCACTCCACAGCACCTGCTTCATGGCCGTTTGAAGAAATCGTTCTGGGTCCCCAAACCCAGTTCTTCCAGGGGACATCTTCACATCCTTGGAGTAGACATCCCCCTAACTCACTAATGGGTTTGAGGCCTCTTTGTTACCTTCAACCTGGTTGAGCCCATCTGCCATCAAAGTTTTATTGAGGAGTGGCCACCACACATTCTTCAGCCACCAGTAAGAGTTAGGTAAAAGGTGGGCACCAAAAGTAGATGAGAAGCCCTGAAAAGAGCTCAGATGTGCTATTCATCCTTGACCACCCCATATACCCCATCCATATATGTGTACTTATACATGTACACACATACACACATATATGGATAAGTACATGTATAAGTATACATATGTGAATGTACCTATTTATTATACATGTGCATACTCAGACATATACATGTGTGTATATGTGTGTGTATATACTTGTTTCATACATATATATTCACATACATATACATACACATATTGGGTGTAGTGGAGGGGAAGCAAGAAAGGTCACTTTTAGAAAGGGAGATTTGACCTAAATCTTGAAGGAAGCCATCAAATTTTCTTCAAAACCAATTTCATGTAACAACCTCATTAGGCAATTATCAAGTAAGTGAATTTATATTTAAAGGAAAATCACACATCTTCCAGCCTCAATGATAGATGGTAGATGAACCCAAGCTTTTTGTACAAAGAAAAGAGACCTTATGGTAGCCGTGATGGCCAGGGTGTGCCTATGCAATCTTAGAACCTCTAGGCCACCCTACCTTCTTGCTCCTTGGCCTCAATTTCCTATCGAAATTTGCCTCCTAAGTTGAATATTGCATGGCTTCCACATCTCATTATATAACTTTCCTGCTATCTCACACAGTTTTATAGTGACCCACCTACCTTAATTGTTTTTAGTGGCCTATCTGTTCCAATTCCTTTTCGTATCTAAAAGGAATCAGTTAGGCATTTTACACCATTTTTTCCTTTTCTTTTCCCTTCCCTTCTTTTTTCCTTCCTTTCCCTTTCCCTTTTTTGCAGAATATGAGTGTTGAAAATAACCTGCATGGTTATGTTGTTCAGTAGATAATGGAATGATATACTTTGTGCCTCTAGTTGTCTGGCCTAGGCTTTTGACTTCTTTGGAGGAGAAGCCCACTATTTTCTGAATTAGAATGTTTCACTTTTAGAGCTCTGGGATGGTTTATGAGCTAGGTTCTGCATCATGCTTCTGTTTACCCTTTTGTAGCTTCAGCTGATTCCTCCATTATAATGACTGTTAAACAACTTTTTAAAACCAACATAGAGAAGATCCAATTAAAAACTGCTTGTGACTTATCTGAGTACACCAAGGCAATCTTTCTGACCCTTTAAGTGAAGATTTCTTTTGTCTTTTCTGGAGCTAAAAACACAACAAAACAAAACATAAGCAATACACATTTTCCCTTTCCCTATTGCAAAACTGGTCTCTGTACAAATTATAGCCTAGACAATAGCCTTTCCACCTCTCTTGCTGGCAAGCAGATTGAGAAAGAAATGATTTATTGCAACTCTAACAGAAATCCCTGTTGGATACAGAGATGTGGCCTACAAGGGATGCACACTTCATGCATTTCTCCATAAGAGGAGGAAGGGATAAAATTTCCAGAGATCAAACTCATAGTCTTTCCTTCCTTCCTTCCTTCCTTCCTTCCTTCCTTCCTTCCTTCCTTCCTTCCTTCCTTCCTTCCTTCCTTCCTTCCTTCCTTCCTTCCTTCCTTCCTTCCTTCCTTCCTTCCTTCCTTCTTTCCCCCCTCCCTCCCTTCCTCCCTCCCTCCCTCCCTTCATTCCTTATTCTAAAAGGATATTTAGATTAAAATTTTCAATATTTCAATACCACTCAGATCATCCAAATAGCAGAAGAGAGTTGCATGGTGTGTGTGAGGTGGCTATAGCTTATAGCCACCAAAAGATAAAAGCAGCAATTTGTATTCACAGCATCAAGAGTACTAGTAGAAGTCTTCCACTATTTTGGATGGATTTCCCATGGAAAATTAACAGGGAAAGATGGGAAAGAGTCACAAAAATTTAAAAGACATTTATAAGTTGTGCTCTTTGCCAGTGGAGGTACTTGACAAATTAATGAGATTGTAGATGAAGGTAAGGGCTATTATCATGGTGCAACAAGAAAAATTTAAAAAGATCTGAGCCCAGAGTAATAAAACTCAAATTCAAATCAGACTTTATCACTTACTACTTATGTGACCCTGGGCAAGTCATCAAACCTCAGAAATAGGATCCTGACTCCAGTTCCAGAACTCTGTTCATTAACTAAAATAGCTCCAATTAATGTGGTGCTTGGTTATATATAAAGTGGTTTTCTCAACAGAAGTTCTGCCAGGTAGAGTAATACTCTACAAAGTACTTTGCACTTGGCCTGGTCATTAGGAGACAGCTGGGATGGCCTTCTGCCTTTAACACTTACACATTTCCTTGTAAATAAGTGTGGTTAATCATACTTTCAGGAACCTCACTCACAGGGTTGATGTTCACCTCAGAAGAGAAAATGCATGCCCAGAACTTTGTAAATCTAAATCCCTGTAGACCTGGCAGCTATTATTAAACACATTTTTAAAAGAAAGAAATGGAGGCTGAGAGATTAAGTGATTGCTCCACAGGAATTTAGTGCCTAAGTACCAGGACTTAATCCCAGCTCTTCTGATGGTAAAGTCATTATTCTTTCTATTATATAAAATAAACACTTAAGTGATTTTCAGGCAATCATTCATTCATACATCCACTTATTCTGTATTTCCAAACTGAAAATATAGGAAACAAACTACTGAAATAAAGTCTGCTGGTTCTAACTAGAGTATCCCATCCTACCTAGGATTTAATAGGAAGTCTTCATTTTCCACGTCAATGATTCTGGACAGGTTGTTGTTTGTCCTTCATTCTTGAAAAGGACCACGACTTTAGCAAGTGATGTCATGACTTGCAGTGAATTGGATTTAAGGGAGAGAGGGCTGTGCAAGTTCATACACCTTGCTCTTTCCTCCAGTCTCCTGGGTGCAGTGGCAAGATATACAAGAAGATGACTGGAGGTGAACTTGGGTGTTTTGAGGCAATTGGAGTTGTGACTTTCCCAGGGTCACACAGATAATTAGCATCTGAGGTGAGATTTGAACTCAGGTTCCCTGGCTCCAGGGCCTGTACTTTATCTACTGTGCCACCTAGGTGCCCCACTTTTGGCAGTCTGGGCAGGCCTTTGATAACAAGGGATTTGAATGGAAAATAAAGGATGACTCATCAGATGGTGGCTTTGAGTTTGGGGATCAGTTCCAGTTCAAGGATTCCACTTAGTAGAAATGAAAGTAGTGTGTACCCAGACCTAGTAGAGAAACTACCTTTAAAAAGTTGTTGTTTGTTTAGTCATCTGTATTCAAAGCCAAGTATTCAATGCAGAAAGAATAAAGAATTGAAATATTTGCACTCTTAGCTCTCCTTCAAAACACTCTAATTTTTCTCTCAGCAGTTTTTGAAGTTCAAAATTCTTTGGAATAGAGAGAGAGAGAATTTGTTTTTATTTCCATTTGCCTACTTCATCACGTTGGTCACAGCGAGTCATAAAGATTAAGTAAATAAAGGATGGGATTTGCATCAGTTTAGGAACCTGGCACTTTTGAAATTACAAACCCTTAAAGTCAAGTGAATGAAGATTTATCAAGTGGCTCCTGAGCCAGGCACTATGCTAGGTTCTGGGGATAGAAAGGCCGGGATAATGGCTCCTGCCCTAAAGGGGCTCAAATCTTTTTGGGGAAACAGAAAAGAAGAGACCTATGTACAAACAGCATTGACACAGGAGAAATATGTTATAATCTCAAAGGAAGGCATTAATAAGGAGGACTAGGAGAGGTTAGGAAAGTCTTGTTTGTACTTACTATACTACCAAGAATGAAGTTTGAAACAGATGGCTTTTTTGAAAGGTCATATAATTTTTAATTGAATGGATACTTACCAACTATGTCACCTATTTAATCACTCTGGGTCCCTATTTCCTTCTCTGTAAAACTGAGGAGCTAAATTCTTTGAACTCTGAGGTGGCTTACACCACTATATCTATAACCCTGTGATTCTCCTTTTCTGGTCAATAAATGATAAGATATCATGTTTCTTTATTTATCTTTTTCATAACATGTTTTGCTAACAGTGATCTTCCGAGGTAGAACATTGGACTGTAGATAATTATAGCTCTAAAGATGGGAGAGATTGTAGAGACTGTGAAGTTTGAGTTGTTAATTTTACAAGTGAGGAAACTGAGAAGTTGAGGGGTTTAAATGGCTCCCACAAGGTTTGTACAAGTAGTCACTGTTAGAGAATTTGAATGGAAATCCACTCAGTCCAGAGGAAGTACCCTTTACACTGTACCACATTATAAATATCCCCATCTTATGGATAAGAAAACTGGGACTTAGAGAAATTAAGTGAATTATTCAAGGTCAAAGGGATATTAAGTGCCAAAGTTGGGATCATAGAATATTGGTTTGTTTGCAACCTGCTGTAGAGATCTTTTTGTTACTGATTAAGGGTTGGAAAGGACCTTAGAAGCTGTCTCATCCACCTGAAACTGAAAAAAAGATTTATCCATATACATATTTAATAAATGTTTAGTTGTCTGATTGACTCTGGTATTCTTGACAAGTAGTCATCTAGTCACTGCATGGAGACTTCCAGTGAAGAGTAAGTCACTACATCCCAAGGAAATTCATTACCCTCATGGAGAGCTGTAATTGATATGAGGTGATTATTTTTGTTGCTTTTGGCTTTGTTTGCATATTTATTTGCTTGTTCCTTTTCCCCAACCAAAAACCAGTTGTTGTTGTTTTTTACCCTTTTTCTCTCTGAGCACAAAAGAACTGGAGGGAGAATATACATATATACATATATAAATTATATATATAAATATATATACATATATACACATATGTACTTATGTAAGTACACAAATATATATATATAAATGTACATGGTATTTATGAGAGTACTGTGTATATATAATATATATTTATTATATATAGCTTCCACATATATATCCCTATATATAACCACTGAACCATCTAGCTTCCCCATATATATGTATATGTGTGTGTGTGTGTATGTGTGTGTGTGTGTATCTGTGTCTGTGTCTTTTTTTTTTTTTTTGCAGGACAATGGGGGTTAAGTGACTTGCCAAGGTCACACAGCTAGTAAGTGTCAAGTGTCTGAGGCTGGATTTGAACTCAGGTCCTCCTGAATCCAGGGCCGGTGCTTTATCCACTACGCCACCTAGCTGCCCCATGTATCTGTGTCTTATATTTTACCCCTGCCATATCATTTACAGGTAAGCAAGAACTATCTCAGAGAGGTCATGTGACTTGCCTAATCTCACAGGAATAATAAGGCGAAGAGGCAGCATAACAGATAGGAAAAAGAGTTAGAAGAATTCTACCTTAGCAATAGTCTTGAGCAACCATCTCATTTAACAAATAAGGAAATGGAATCATGTAAAAAATAATTTGTCTAAGACAGTTTCAGGCAGCAAGTATCAAATTTGGGATGTAAATCCATACAGTCTTCCCTCAAATCCCCTACTCTTTCCAATGGGCCAACCTTTCCCATGATGAAATTTCATCAATATGTATAATAATTTAACAAAATATTAGAGTTGGAAGAGCCCTCAGTAGCCATCTAATCCAGATTATTTCCTTTACAACATAATCAACAATTGTCCATCTGAAGGAACCCGATGAGACCTCCTGAGGTGGTCCAGTACACTTTTGAAAGCTCTAAGTCTTTTGCATTTCCCCCCATGGCAATCTTGCTTTCCTGATGAATGCACACCTAAACCATTTCACAATTGTTATAATACCATCTCTGAAGGCCTCTTATTTAAATATTATTTCAGTCTTGGAAATTTGTTTAAATAGAAATCAGTCAGCCTACACAGCATCAGGAAACAAGAACTCCATTTCGGAGTCCCACTTTTATTCTACTATTTAAGATTGATTCAATTTCATTCATGGGGGGGGGAGGGGAGGCAAAATTTCATAGGAAGGAGAGGACAGCACTTGCAGGGAGGAAGACCAAGGTTCAAATCCTACCCCTGAATCTTAGTTCATGGATTTCTGTGGACAAGCTGCTTAACCTCTAAGCCTAGATTTCTCATCAGTAAAAGGAGGGTCATAAAACTTGAATTCCCTGCTTTACAGGCTTATGGTGAGGCTAAGAAGGAAAAATATGTGAAGCCGATTATCAACTTTGGACTGATATATCTAGTTCTAGCCACTACTTATCTTATGCATGCTTAGGTCCACTTTTTCAGTTGTTTTTCAATCCTTTCTGACACTTTCTGACCCCATTTGGGTATTTCTTGGCAAGGATCATGGAGAGGTTGGCCATTTCCTACTCCAGCTCATTTTACAGATGAAGAAACTGAGCCAAACAGGGTAAAGTGACTTTCCCAGGGTCACACAGCTGGTAAGTGTCTGAGGCTAGATTTAAGCTCAGGAGGATGTCTTTCTGACTCCAGGCCCAGCATTCTTACCACTGTACCACTTAGTTTCCCCTGGGTCTACTTTGTCTTCTCTTCAATGCTGTAATACAAGAGGTGACCTTAATTCACCTCATCCACTGATGAGTTGGATCAAGCCCCACTGGTCAAACCCAACTCTGACAAACTTGCCCAGTTAGCAGAAGAGGAATAAGTACTATCTTCCCATTCCAGCTATCTCCTAAGGTGTCCCTTTGTGCAAAAGCAGATAGCAAGGGCTAATCAGTTCTCCATTAATATAGCATGCATTTCATAAATATTTATTATATAGATTAGAATACTTCATTTCCATATAGGGCTGATCTGCTCTAATAATGTTTTGTCTTTACATCCTGATTTTCTTGCTGGAATCCCCAAAAGCTCTCAGATGGCCTCATTAATCCTGACAACTGGAGCTATGATACTAACAAACAAACAAACAAAAATAGTGAGGGCTCCTGCATGGGGGACTGGGTTTGGGAGTGGGGGAAGGGTCAGGTGAATGCAGCAAAAAATTGAGAAGAGCACAATATAAACATGTTTCTTCATTTACTAGAATCAAAGTTATAGACCATATTATTGCAGCTTCATCACATTCCTCTCCCTCTCATGCCTACTATCTTGGCAATCAGAAGACCTGCATTCAGAACTCACTTCTGCCACTTATTACACATGTAATCTTGGCCTTCTCTGGGTATGAGTTTCCTCATACATAAAATAAGTGGGTTGTACTACATGCATTGAAAGTCCCTTCCAACTCTAGCTTGATGATCTGATCAACTGTGACCCAAATTGAACTGCTCCTCATCCTAGGTTCTTATCTATATTTGCCCATTGCTGAGTATTGTTTAACAGTAAACTCAAGAAAGTGAATGAATCCCAAAAGATACCAGGTTATTCCTCTAGCATGGCAAGGCACTGGAGCAGGACATAAATTGAGTCTTGGTTGCCTTGATTTTTCCTCTCCCTCTCCTCTCATATCTTCCATTAACTTTCTTTTGTATTTTACCTCCGGAAAATCTTTCCTATATCTTCTCTTCTCTCCTTTCAGATGGCTGTTACCATAATCCAGGTTTTCATCAACTGTTAGCTGAACCATTTCAAGAGGTTACTGAGTATCCTCATCTAATTCAGTGTTTTACTTCTCTAAGCCATTCTAGAAATAAAAATCTAATGGATATCCCTACAGCATAGTTCTGACTGGGTAACACTCCTAGTTAGAAATGTTCAATAGCTCCCTACTATCTCTTCATTAAAACAAAAATTCCTCAGTAACCCACACATACACACACACACACACACACACACACACACACACACACACACACACACTTCACCCATACACTTTCTTTTCATATCTGCTTTCTTAGATTTCCCTTTTTTCAAATAATAATTGAGAAGCAAATTACTTTCATGTTCTTTCCTCATTCCAACAGGTTAGTTTTCTCTTCATCTCAATATTACTTTAAAAATGCATATAGCTTTTGTTTTCTTACATATTTACTTATTTTTTTCATAGAAAATTAGACACTCGAGGATAGGAACTTTTGATATTTTGTTTTTTATTTTGTTTTGTTTTGTTTTTACAACCTCATAGCCCAGCCCATTTCCCAGGAGAGAGTATATAGTTGACAAATTTTTATCAGATTGAGGTAAATTGACCAAATCTACACAAGTTCTGGAAATCTCTAATAGCTTTCCATTATTCAAAGCTTAAAAAGATTATCAACTTGTAGGTTGAAAAAAATGTTGGGTTTTATTTACTTTGAATTTCTTGAAGATCTGAGCAGAAATCAGAGTTTCATGAAATGGTGCTGACAGTGCAACTTAAATGGAAGGACCTAGTTTACCATATGGCTATCAATTTCAAATGTGTTTCATTAACAGAATTGTCTCCTTGTTAAACAATGGTCATGTGGCCAAGCCTTAGACATAATAGGAAGAAGTATCCCTCAGACCCTTGTCAATATTTCCAACAGGACACTTGTACCCATCATTCAGGAGATCTGATTATGGGAAAAGGGTGAGAAACCCCCACAATGAGAACTTCTAATTACCTGCCAAATGCCACCAAGAGAACAGCCAAGCAATCCCAGGTGAAGCAACAATTGTTCCTGAGGAGGAAATAGGAGGCAGCATTTGAATCAAACCTGTGCCACAACCTTGGTGACTATATCCTCTCAGGCCCAAATAGAAATATCTAAAAACCTTGAATCCAAGAGCACCAGGTATATCAGTGCCCACCCCACCAGAACAACGGGCTTTCTTCTAGGTCTCACTTATAACTGTTGGTATGGGAGAGTATCCTTAAGAAGAGGGGCATGCCTTCCCCACCATCAACAGCACTAAACTAATAAAATTGATAAGTAAGCTCTGGAGAAAGTAGATCCCACCACCCCAAATCCACCACCAGCTCATCTGCTTTGCTTTTTGCTCAGCCCCCATGGATGTTATTACGTTGTCTGTGATTTTATTGGTATCAGGAAATCCTGGTGAAGGAACACTCTCGGCCAATGCAGACAGGCAGCCATTCTTGAAGTTCATAGTCCTGGAGTTGCTTGAACTATTGAAAGATTAAATGGTTTATCCACTATTTCATAGCCAGAAAACACCAGAGGGACGACTTGAGCCTAGACTTCTGATTACTAGCCAGCTATTTGCTCCTTCACACACTATATATTCTCTCTTTCCCTGCACAGAGCAGGTATTTAAAAAGATCATATATCTTGAGTTAAAAGGGGCCTCGGGGCACCTAGGTGGTGCAGTGGATAGAGCACTGGCTCTGGATTCAGGAGGACCTGAGTTCAAATCTAGTCTCAGACACTTGACACTTACTAGCTGTGTGACCTTGGGCAAGTCACTTAACCCCAATTGCTTCACAAAAAGGGGCCTCAAAGACTATCTTGTCCAGTCCCCTCTTTTAAAAGATTAAGATATATCCAACAATTGAGCACACATATATGTGTGTATATACATATATATACATATATATATATATACACACATGCATACACACACACACACACACACACACACACACACACACACACATATATATATATATATATATATATATATAGCTATATATCTGTATCTCCTTGGATATCAAACTTTGGACTCTTTCTATTATACAAAAGTATACTATTATCTCTTCTAACTCTCATTTTACAGATGAGAGAACTGTGGCATAAAGAGATTGTGTTTCTTGTCTAAGGTCACAAAGCAAAGAAAGATTTCAAACTCAGGAACTGTGACTTCAAATCTGTCAACCTCTCGAATGTAAAATGGCCTCCCAGATGTTTGTTGTTGAATTGAATTGAATCAATATTTTGTAGCTGATTGATTGTCAAAAGTTCATCAGAACATTTATATTTCGAGCTCAAATAACAAATAGAAATCCATCAAAGATACTACTCCCAATAGAGCTTTAAAAGGCATGTCCATTTAATTCTGGAGACAATGTCTAAATCATTATTTTATCAAGATGAATTCTTTCCAAACATTCATTCAGCTTTGAAGCTTTCATTTCAACCAGATTTAATGATTGGCTGCAACCAAATAAATATAATTAGGCCGTTCACAGCTCCATTAACAGTTGCATTAATAATGTTGGTATAGAGTCCTTCACTGTAAACTCCCTTGAAATGGAGCAGTGTTTTAATTGCTCTAGATGGAAGGGAGATCTGTTGAAAGACTCACATTACTATTTATTTAGAAGGATAAATGTCTAATTCCCTTTGGAGTAAACATTCAAGTCCATTCTTATCTACTTGGCTTATTCAAGAGGGATAGATTCAAGGGATTTATATCATTTAAGACTGTGCGGTACCTTCTGTTACAACACATGGACAGCTAGTTCCCTTCCCATAAAGAATTTTTGCCTCAGACACAAAAGATATACTAGGTGAAAAGGAGAAGAGTGAGAAAAAAGAAAGCAGATAAAAGAAACAAACAACAACCAAAAAAGCAAACTATTATCAAAAGAGTGATAAAAAGACATAAGATAAGATTATCTGCTATTTAGGGGAGGAGGGGAGGGAGGGGAAGGAGAGAGAAAAATTTGAAATTTGAAATCTTATATAAACAAATGTTGAAAACTATCTCTACATGTAACTGGAAAATAATAAAATACTTTTATTTAAAAAAAGACATGAGATAAAATACCATCTCTGAATCAGTAAACCTGCATTTAAATCTTGTTTCTTTCACTATCTGTCTGACCTTGAGAAAGTCAATTAACCTATCAGTCTCAGTTTCTTCATTAGTAAAATGAGGTTAGAATATGTGGTCACTGAGACTAATATAACAAAAAAGGAAAATATTGGATGTTGGAGGGGATGTAGGGAAACTAGTCAATAATCTACTGTTGGTGGAGTTGTGAACTGATCTAATCATTCTAGAGAGCAATTTGAAACTATGGCCAAAGGGTTATAAAACTGTGCATACCCTT
Organism: Dromiciops gliroides; assembly: GCF_019393635.1. Lineage (NCBI taxonomy): Eukaryota > Metazoa > Chordata > Mammalia > Microbiotheria > Microbiotheriidae > Dromiciops > Dromiciops gliroides. The sequence goes on from NC_057862.1 coordinate 686,645,637, forward strand.
TGATTCAGTAATACTGAATTTATATCCCAAAGACATCAGAGAAAGAGAGAGTGGGGGGATATTTTTACCAAAAATATAGGGGCAGTTAGGTGGCACAGTGGATAGAGCACTGGCCCTGGAGTCAGTAGTACCTGAGTTCAAATCTGGCCTCAGACACTTGACACTTACTAGCTGTGTGACCCTGGGCAAGTCACTTAACCCCCATTGCCTCACTCAAAATATATATAACAGCTATTTTTGTGGTGGCTAAGAATTGGAAATCAAAAGGATGCTCATCAATTGGGGAATGGCTAAAGAAGCTGTGATATGTGATGGTGATAGAATCTTGTGCTATAAGAAATGACAAACAGAATGACTGCAGAGGGGCCTGGAAAGACTTATATGAACTGATGTATAGTGAAGTGAGCAGAACCAGGATAATATTGTGCACAGTGACAGTAATATTGTTTGATAAAGAACTCTGAATAACAACTATTCTCAGCAATGCAATAATCCAAGATAATCCAAAAGGACTAATGATGAAGCATACTATCTACCTACAAAGAAAGAACAGATATTGATTGAATACAGACTGAGGAGTGCTATTTTTCACTTGCAATTTTTTTTCCTTTGATTCAAGTTTTCTTATTCAAAATGACTAATATATTAATGTTTTACATAATTGAGCATGCATAACCAATATCAGATTGCTTACCACCTCAGAGAAGGGAGAGGGGAGGGAGGGACATAACTGGGGACTCAAAACTTTAAATGAAAATGTTTATTTAAAAAAGAGCCACTGAGGTCAGTTTTAGATATTTAAAATACCCCTCCATTCTCATACTTGTCCTGAGATATAGATGCCAGAGGTATGATCATACTTATGTTCTCAATTAGAAAAATGGAGCAAAGAAATTAAATGAGTAACAAAGGTAATAAATGTCAGTTGTAGGATTCTAGGCCATATGTTCTTAAGTGCAAGTCTAGTATTCTTTGCACTTTTATTAGAATAAATGCTCAGTTTGTAATCGGACAGTTAATTAGCATTAATTAAGTACCTGCTAAGCAGATGGGTAGATAACCAGATATCTAGTCAGAAAAACCTGAGTTTATTTCTTCCTCAGACAATAACTGTGTGACCCTGGACAACTCACTTATTGGTTATGAGTGTTTGCCTCAGTTTCTTTATCTTTAAAATGAACTGGAAAAGGAAATGGCAAATCACTCCATTATCTTTGTAAAGAAAACCCCAAATGCGGCCATGAAGAACTGGATATGAATGAAATGACTCATAGCAAAAAGTACATCCTATACAACAGGCACGGTGCTACACTGGATCAGGTGAAATTTGGCTTCAAATCCTTCTTTAATCAACTATTTACTGTCTTTCCATGAGAAAATTACTCTAAGCCTTCATTTCTTCCTTGGTAAAAATGAACAGCATATCCTTAATACTACATATTTCATACTGGTGTTGTGGATCTCAAAAGAGATAATGGTATAGACCTGCACATGCCACGGGAAATCCAACTTTATTGCTTTCTGAGGGATTAGACCTGCTAATGATTGTGATTACTATTGCTTTCACTCATGACTCTGCAAGGCCCTTTCCCTCAGCCAAATTACCTTTATTGCTGATGGTAGTGACAGTTGTTGTTTGTCCTTCATTCTCAAAGAAAACTATGACATACATAGGGGAGGTTATGTCATGATTTGCAGTGAATTGGATTTAAGTGAGGGAGGGCTGTGCAAATTTGCCAGTTCCACTCTCTCCTGAAGAGCCAGATATATATATATATATATATATATATATATATATATATATATATATATATATATATATATATATATATACACAACAGGACAGCTAGAGATAGCCTGAGATATCTGAGGCAATTGAGGTTAAGTGATTTGCTCAGGGTCACATAGATAGTAAGTGTCAAGTGACTGAGGCTGGATTTGAACTCAAGTCCTCCTGACTGCAGAGCCAGTGCTCTATCTACCATTCCATTTACCTGCCTCAGTAACACACAAGATATTGAGAAGATAATGAGTTATCCAAGGTTACACTACTAGCCATTATCAGGCAGGACATCAACTAGTTTCTTGTATGGCTTCCTCAATGACAGAGTTGGATTTGCAAGTGACAGAGAAGATGTAAGGGGTATATCTCTGAATTGTATAGATTGAAAAAAAAAAAAGAATGATCCCTTCCCTTCTCATACTGTTGATGCCTATCTACAGGGAAATCATAGAATGCACCTGGCTTTGGGGTTCATTCTTCTCAGTCTTTTCAGTGAACTCTAGGTCTGTTGTACTGTCCACCTTGCCCCCATGGTAAAACCATAAGCACATGTGCCCATGAGGAAAGACAATCACAAACAAGATATAAAATGGTTGATACAAGGCAGTTACACTATCACTGTTTTTCCCTTGAGCTTAGGAATCTTCCCCACCCTCTCTAGCTACAATCACCGGATGGTTTTCCTTTGTTGGCTTACTGTGATCTCTGCCCATCATATAAACCTCTTTAACTTGGTCATTTTAACAAATCTAAAGTCTGTCTACTGGGTTTGTGGGAAATCAGCTACTTCATGCTAAATCAGTCTAGGGGACTCCATTTTAAACCTTATTTTTTTGTTTGCAGGGCAATGAGGGTTAAGTGACTTGCCCAGGGTCACACAGGTAGTAAGTGTTAAGTGTTGGAGACTGGATTTGAACTCAGGTCCTCCTGAATCCAGGGCCGGTGCTTTATCCACTGCGCCACATAACTGCCCCTTAAACCTTATTTTTAACCTTGAATAGTGACAGGTAGATTGCCTAAAATGCCTTGTGCATACTCACTAAGCCCATTTCCTCAGAAATCTCATGGACTAATTAAAAGCTGAGCCAATACTACCCTTATCTCCTCCTTTGAAACATGGACCAATCCAACTTTGCTTTCTGTTACATGGAAATTGTTTACCTCTGTCTATAAAAAGCAGAACACAGATTAAATCCTGGCTTGTCCACCAATTTCTGTTGCCTTGATGTAATAATACATTCCTTTTATCTCATTTCCTGAGTTTACTTTAATTGATTACAGTGAGGTTCTAACCTAGGTTTTCTTTTAAAAGGTTACCACATGTTATTGATTATAAATTGCCTTCCCTGTAACCTCTCCTATGTTGTTGATAACAATATTAGAGAAAAGCCACATAATATTTTGTCTTATACTTCCTTGCTATACGTATAATTTGATATTTGCTATGACAGCATTGTAAAGTAAAAATATACAACTGAGTGAGAAGATGTGAGTTCAAATCCTCTTACACTAACTACTTAGTTTGCCATCGAAAAATCATTATTTTTTCTTAGCTTGAGTTTGCTCATATTTAAAATGAAGGCTTGGAACTAGAAGGACCCTAAGGCCCCTTCTAGTTCATAATCTATTAGCCTATTTTTTTCTTTAACTTTTAAAATTAGTAGTAGTAGTAGTAGTAGTAGTAGTAGTAGTAGTAGTAGTAGTAGTAGTAGTAGTAATAGTAGTAGTAGAAGTAGTAGTAGTAGTAGTAGTATATCCTCTACTATAAGAAGGAATTTAAACATTGTGCATTGTGTCTCAATTGTACTTTGCATACAATTGTCACTTAACTGTCATCTTGTTTTGTTTTTTTTAAATTAC